>NC_042494.1:41681898-41686317 GCF_005508785.2 Acyrthosiphon pisum | reverse complement strand
GTATGACGAAGCAGACATTTTTTCACACGAATGTATAAAATATAAATAACAAATGTAATACAATATAATATATTTACTACCGTAATTTAAGGATTTATAATTTATACTATATACCTTTTAACTAATTAAAGTATAAAGTATGTTAGGTTAGTATGTAAATGATTGCTGGAAAAATAATTTACAAAATACAGACTTAGTTACTAAAGCATATTTTTATTGAGTATATTAAGTAGGTACTAGTTTATAATATTCAATTAATTAAAAATTAAATAACAAAGTCTAATTTCTTTTTTGTCTTAGTTATTTGATTTAGAACTTCTTCTGGAGTTACTGTTATTTCTCGGTGAATATTTAATAATGCCAATCCATTTAATCTATTTTGACTCATTGTATTTCTTAAATAAGTCTTCAACCTACGAAGAGTTGAAAAGGACCGTTCAGCTGTACATGTTGTCACTGGCAAAGTGACTAATATTTTAATTAATTTATAAACATTTGGAAATATTAAACTATCACAGACGTCTAAATACTCTAAAAGGTTATTAGGTTTATTTATTTTAACCGCGTAACTAACAATGTCCGCCCGTTAAATGTTAATCGCAATAGTCAATACTATACAGTCTACGGTCTACGACAACAAATACTTTTATTATCAGCTAGACCGTATGAACAATCGTCGTTGTAGACGACGTCGTCGTCGTCGTCGTCGTCGTCGACTGTGATGTCTCGGGCTAATGGGAAAATTTTAATTTCGCTAGAAATAGACGAAAACACAATCTAAATTTAGATATTAGGTACTGATAATCGTGACTCGGGAGAATAACAGAAATATTGCCTGAAAACCAATATAATTATTAATTTTTATACAATTAAAGCTTAATATTTTATCAACGTATATAATTATACAAATACAAATACATATTATATAGAATAGAATCAAAACTTTTATTAACGAAATAGTTGATGGCAAGTTTAATTGGTTTGATGATAGATTTTTCAGTATCAAGTTTAAAGTTTTTTAATCTTGAAAAATATTTTTGCCATTTTTTTAGGGGTTTTAAAAAACTCATGGGGGGGTTGTGACCTGATAACCCCCCTTGGCTACGCCCCTGATATAAATAACTTAGCTATGTAAGTATGTAATATTGTATTTTATTTTTATATAATAAACTGAATTAACATATTCATATTTCATAAGTTGTTGTTATTTGTTACATAATTGATATTCAATTAAAATCCATATTACCTAAAAATATTATCCTTATTTAAAAATGCCGAGGTGTTGTTGTATAAAAACCCCACATTTGATTTCAAAGACTCTTTTTGGAATACCTCAAGATGAGGTGAAAAAGAAAATATGGGAAAATTCTTTAGGGATATTGCTAAAAAAAAATAACTACATTTGTGCAAATCATTTTAAAATGTGTGATGTTAAAAGCACTTGGGAATCTGGCGAAGGGTCAAATAAGTATACTGTAAGTGCTACTGCACTTAATTATATAAATATATTATATAAGTTGATTCCAATTTCCAAACACAGAGGCATCATTTCAGTTTTTTTTCTGGGTGTGCAAACTTTTAGGCAGGCCAATTTTGACATTTCACCAGGCCATTAAAAAAAATATATATTTATATATATATAAATGTAGGAAACCTATGCAAACCTATGTAAATATTCTTTCCTTCCCTTTTATAATTCTAATTGAAACTCATAATGACTAATGCAACTTTTAAATAGCTAGCAATTCAAAGAATTAAAAGCTTATAAGCAGTTAAAGCAACCAGCTAATGTCATTACTGTACATATACAAAAACTTAAAATATATATATTTTATATTACCTATATATGAAAACATGTATAAGCTAATTATGACGGCGCATTGGAGTATTAATGGCAGGCCAATTGTTAACATTTTTTAAGTTAGTGGTGCCATTGCACACCCTGCCCCCCCAAATGACGCCCCTGTCCAAACATATTAAAATGTATTAATTTACATTAATAATTACAATAATTTACAAACAAACATTAAAATTATATTAAATATATTATTAACTATTAGGTACGTTTGAAAAGATTACAACTTAAAAAAGATGCCATACCAATACCCTGTATTAATGAAAAAGAAAAATCTACAGACACAGAGGTTTGTTTTAATCTATTTGTTAGTATCACATTAAAAATGTATGCATAAAATTAATTAAAAAAAAAATTTATTATACTATATAGTCTTATTCATATAACGATACTGTCGATACATCAACATCAACTTCTACTGAACTATCTGATTTAACAATGGATAAATCTACCATTTCTGAAAGCTCAAATTCACATTCATTAAACGATACATCTAGTTCATTTTCTTCAGGCACTTCAGAAAATAAAAATAAACAGCATACAATTTCTTTCATAGACCAGTCTTCTGCTCCTAAAAAAAGAAAGGTTCTATTTTACATTACAACAGTAAAATGTTTCAAACATTAATTTCTTAGTATAATGAACTTAC
Source organism: Acyrthosiphon pisum (assembly GCF_005508785.2). Taxonomy (NCBI): domain Eukaryota; kingdom Metazoa; phylum Arthropoda; class Insecta; order Hemiptera; family Aphididae; genus Acyrthosiphon; species Acyrthosiphon pisum. The sequence continues at coordinate 41,683,813 of NC_042494.1, read as the reverse complement.
TATTTTTTTTTTAAATTGATTTAGTAAATCAACTGGGCTCATTAGAATTTTATCAGTTGGTACTTCAAAATATTAAAAAACTTACTATTCCAATTAATTGGTTTGTAAATATTGAAAAAGATAAAAGCAATAATTCTGTTATTAGTTTTCATAAACTAGGCCCTCTTGTACTTAATAGTATGAGATATGTTGAAAAACAGCTAGTAATTACAAAAGGTACCTGCTTATTTTTATTTATATGTATAAATAATATTTATCTTTAATCGTGATTTAAATATTTTAAATATTATAATTTACATAGAATATATTTTTATTTTGCAGGGATGTATTATCATTGTTAAGCCACATCGATGGAAAAAAATTGTTGGAGAAAATATTGAAACAAATTTCTGATCAACTACGTGGTAAAGTTGACTGTATAGCAATGTTGGAGACTCGTGGTTTTATTTTTGCTCCAATACTTGCTTTACAACTCAATGTACCATGCATACCTCTTAGTAAAAAAGGAAATTTACCAGGTCCTGTCATTGAAATGTCATATATTTTGGAATATGGAGAAGTAATTAACTATTATAGTTAGGGAGCGGATGTTTATGCACCAAACAATTTAAAAATATGCATGCAATTAAGCTCTAAAAAGTATAAAAATATGCTTAAAATTTATTAAAAATATACACCAATAAAATTTTTATTTAAATTTATTTTGTTTATTAAAAATTAAAAATATATAGGTATAAAATAATTATTCATAAAATTAAAACTTTAAAAAGAACTGTTAATGAATTGTTTGTTAATCTGAAAATAATATACATGGGTAGATATTAGAAACCAAGTACTAACTAGGTGAACATGAAATGATTTGGAAACATATCTAGTAATTGGGCATTGCACTGGATAATCAATGTTTAAAACAAAATTATGAAATCTTGACGATTTGGAATTCATTTTCGGCATTTTAAATAAATGGGTATACAATTTTATACAATATAGAAACGTAGAACACAATTGCAATTAGCGAAATTGTTCGATAGTCGATACCGACTCCGGCGACAACGGTATTTTATATTTATTTTTGTCATGGGACAATATCGATAAGGCACAGTAATCGAAATGTCTTGAATAAACCCATACATCCCGCCGCGGCGTGTGAAAACCGTCCATTCCCGCCGCCGTCGGGATATTTTGAACTATTAATTACGCGTGACGAGTCCGTTAATATATTACTATATTAGTATTTAGTATATTACGAAAAACCTCAAATATGTACTTTTAAGCATGGTGCATAATATAAAAATGCAAAGTTTTAAACGAGTGTAACAAACATTAAATCGTTTGACTTGTTTTTTGTTAATGTTTGATTTATGAATATACTATGTAATATATTGGACTAAGTTTCATCTTAGAGATCATAGCAAAAATCCTACACACTGCTATAACAGGTAGGTATTTAGTTTTTTTTTATATATATTTTGTGAAAATAGCAAGAGTCTTGCAAGAGTCTTGTTTTGATCATCACTAAAAATAAGGCTTTAGCCCCCCCCAAAACCCAAACGCTATTTGCGCCTATGTACCTACCTACTTGAACAGTATAACTATAAAACATAGAAATACGTTTTTAATAAATAACAATACTATTGATAATAAATAAAAAGAACCTAGATACATTCTCGATTTAAAAAATCTATACAAAATATGGTTGCCACGGGTGTACTCAAGTGTTTGAAATATAAATAATTTGTTTCTGTGCGTCACAGTATATTCCGTACCTAATCAGTATTATAAGTACGTCTTATTTGTTACAACGAATTTACCGATTTCTCTTAATACATTATAAAAGTCTTATCGTACTTTTCGTATAATATATTATTAATTCAACCGTATAAGATCAAATTGTAACACTGGAAACTTTGTCCGA
>NC_042494.1:41680837-41681848 GCF_005508785.2 Acyrthosiphon pisum | reverse complement strand
TCTGAACAGTGAAACAGTGAACAGTCAGTGGACGTCCCATGTGACAATGTGACATAACGATAACGTGTTATTACTGTTATCATAATACGTTGCTATTACTTATTATTTATTTTATCTAAATATCTATATAATATTATTGATTTTAAACAATATGATATAATTTGAACTGGACCAAGCGACGTCAATATTTCATGACATAGTTGATAAAATATTGTTTATTCCATTGACACTCAGTAAAATCTAATTTTCGTTAAAGTTGTTGTCATACCATGTTAATTATATCATAGTGCTATCTGTTCACTATTCTGTAATCTCAGTAAAGATTTTTTTCACGGCCACGGGCCGTGGCCTACTACACAGCCGCGGCCTACTGTGCTGTAGCACAGTAGCACAGTGGGCCAGTCCGGCCCTGTATACATGGGTAGATATTAGAAACCAAGTACTAACTAGGTGAACATGAAATGATTTGGAAACATATCTAGTAATTGGGCATTGCACTGGATAATCAATGTTTAAAACAAAATTATGAAATCTTGACGATTTGGAATTCATTTTCGGCATTTTAAATAAATGGGTATACAATTGTATACAATATAGAAACGTAGAACACAATTGCAATTAGCGAAATTGTTCGATAGTCGATACCGACTCCGGCGACAACGGTATTTTATATTTATTTTTGTCATGGGACAATATCGATAAGGCACAGTAATCGAAATGTCTTGAATAAACCCATACATCCCGCCGCGGCGTGTGAAAACCGTCCATTCCCGCCGCCGTCGGGATATTTTGAACTATTAATTACGCGTGACGAGTCCGTTAATATATTACTATATTAGTATATTACGAAAAACCTCAAATATGTACTTTTAAGCATGGTGCATAATATAAAAATGCAAAGTTTTAAACGAGTGTAACAAACATTAAATCGTTTGACTTGTTTTTTGTTAATGTTTGATTTATGAATATACTATGTAATATATTGGACTAAGTTTCATCTTAGAGATCATA
>NC_042494.1:41675994-41680787 GCF_005508785.2 Acyrthosiphon pisum | reverse complement strand
AAAACATTACTATTCACATTAAGACCGGATTAATGTAATTTATAATATTACATTTTTTAGAGTAAATTAACGATATACTGTTAATTTAAAATATAATCACTACTATTGTCCCTAATGAACATATAAATTAAAATTCCCAGCTAATTTTACCCTTAAAATTATATTCATAGATTAATTAATGAAAAATGCAAAAATTAAATGGTTTCAAACCAATAAGACAACTAAACAATTTCAAACTATAATTTAAACTACGTATTTTACGGACAAAGAGTTCAACTATAGTTTAAATGTATCATATATTATAATTATAGGTACCTACTATATAATATGTACGTATACCATTTATAGAAAAATCGTATTCAAATTATATACTACGTACCCATCTGGGTATTTTTTTGTTATTAAAAACCCTTACCCATTACATAATTAATTTATCCATCTTTGATGGTCGAAGTGTTTCATTATTTGAGCTACAAATAACAATAATATAATTTATACTTTATTTTAAAAATCTTTTGAAACTATACGATTTAATTTCATTCTGCGGGGTCTGTAATTATTGTTTTGTGTAAAGGTTAAGTATTTCACACTCCAACTTACATTGATAACTGTTGGTGTTAATTATTGTCAGAAACCATCACTGTAGGTAATAAATTACCTACTCTAATTACGAGTGCAATAAAATTAGGGAGGTTTGTCTAAAGGTTTCATATCGTGACAGAAAGCAATGAAGTAGAAACATATTATTTAAGAGACAAGAGTACTTATATTATATTTTAAAATATTACTTACTGCATTATTGTGCATTACTTAATAAGAAAATAATTCTGGAACACTTAAATGTAAATTTAAATATAATTATGTTTCACAGTGGAATAATTTTAAAATATAAGGCAATCATAATTTTACAACAGGAGATATTAAAATTGTAAATCTATTGTTATTTGTATTTATATTTATCAATAGGAAGAATCTAACCATCGTCAACTTTAACCAAACCAAGGAGTGAATGTTATTTATTTTTTTACATCTCAAATCTCAATTTAAATTAGTTCTACACTTTGGTCAATTTAAAATATATTTTTAAATATTTTGTATAGTATTTGCATACGTAAATTATAATAAACCAGATGTACATCAAAAAAGTAATATAAAATTACAATATGTATAGTGTATACATTTAAAAAACGTATTCTAGATTTGTAGAGACGCGACAAACTACATAATGGTATTTAATAAATACTATTTATTGTGACGAAAATTATTTTATTGTTAATTAAACCATAAAATATAATAATAATAATAATAATAATTGTAATTATGTAGGTAGTTTTTAATATGATATAATAAGTGATCCAATAAAAATTAATATTTAGAAATTATGAATATCAAAAATTCAAACACAATATTTAAAATAACAATTAAATATTTTATATTATTTTATTATATAATAGTTATTTAAGTATTTACACATTGTTTGAATACATTTTGGTAATATCTCATTTTCTAAGATGATGAGATTATTTTTAATTTTGAACGATACATCGAATACCAAGGCTGACTAAACATGAATTGTTTCCACTTGGACACACTAATCGGCGTCTATGCATTCAAATTTCAAATTTCTATGTTATAGTGATTTAATAGTGTAATGAATTTTGATCAACAGATTATCATCAAAGGACATTTCAATTCTACTATGTACAAAGAAATTAATTGAACAATAATTAAATTAATAATGGTCAATTTCTATGTTTAGGTAATAATAAAGCGTAAACGATTTAATAACAACTCGTAAAATTCTTGTTTTTATCAATTTAATAAATATTATAATATGTTATTTTCTAGTTAATATTTTAATATAATGTAAGACTGTAAAAGGCAATTTTTTATAACAAACTAAGAAGCATATTTTTAATTAATTAACGATTTATGAATTTTATGTTGTCAATGAATACTACAATTAATAAACCCAACATTATGATTAAACAATGAATACCGTATAGCTAGCGCATACGTCATGATTGTACATATTACACAAAGCAATACTACATAGGTATTACTGGAATGCTAGAAATCATAAATTATGTATAAATTATTTTTCAACATTTCGGTATTAAAAAATGCACTGACGAAAAATTTAATTTTTCAATCTAGTGTCTCCCAAGTCCTCACTAAATCATTCATTTTTATTTTTATTGTTTATACATATTCAGGAAGTGTGATCACTGGATGGTTTCTTCCCTCACCCTTTTCATGTTAAAACTTATCCTAGCACATATTCTTATTATGCCTTTGTGCATAGATTGTATATAATCTAATAAAAATTAAAAAAAAAAAAAAAAATTGTTTATACATATAAACATTTTACATAAAAATACTTGGTGCATAAAAACAAACCATATAACTCATATATATTGCATAATCTACAAATTATAACATAACCAAACATTAGATATTATTTGAAAATTACTTGTACTGTTTTGGGTCTCACAAACCGTTTTATAATTGAATATAACATAAAAATAAAATTATAAACCCGTGAATAAGTATATAATTGGGATTTTTAACGAGTATACAACATATTACAATAATTTAAATTTACAAACAAATAAATTATTCGTATATTAAATAAATGTACAAAAGTAACGTATATGGATTAAATTTCTAAGACTATAGTATAGCTTTCAAAATTTTTCTAATATTTATTTTACTTTTCTTATTTGTATCTTTATTTTCTAAAACTTTTTAAATGGCTCAAATCCATAACCGGGTATCGTTGATGGATTTTTCATTTTAACCACAAAAATGTAACGAAGTTCTTTAAACAAGAGTGTATAATAGTGAATCAAAGTTTGTAAAAAAAAAATAAATCCCTGCTAGACCACTTTGACGAGGAAAAAAATTGAAACGCTAAAGCCGCATTTGACATGTTCAGCGGAATTCGATTTTGACCAAATTGCATTGGGCACGAAATTACTTGAATGATTGATTATATTTTTTTCTTTTTAATCTAATATCAACGACAAAAAGTTCTCTGTTATAAAATAATCGCTTATAGACTATAGTTGGCTCAGAAAGGAAATGGATATAATTCAGACATATTATTTGAAATTTGATATTTTAATTAAGCGTTTCAACTGTCATCTGTCTATATAATGCATAACTAAAATATATAATAGAATAAAAGAATACATATTAATAATAATATGGACAATTTAATTAAAACCCCATTGTTCTAACTTTTGCTGTACAATTTATTAAAAACATGCAAATTAACCATCAAACACATTTTTATTTTATTTACAGGTATTTAATTTCATATTTAATAAATTTAAATTAAAATTGAATGAAAAATCACATTGATTTTTACAACGCGTTAAAAATGTAATATTATGATTTTAATTTCATTAAAAATAACTCAATAAATTATATACCTGTGGTAATTAAAATTAAAATATGTATCAACAATTTTTTCGACTTCGTCTTTTATAAAAAGATCATTACACGATATTGTTAATCCGAACTAAGGTGTTATCATACAAATGGTGGGAGATATTTAAAATAATATCTGTAGTACACTCATGATACTATAAATATGTTGATACGTATAATAAGTATATTTGAATTGTACTACTTGTGCGGTTCCTGCACGAATTCACTTAAAGGGGTTTATTTTTATTCCCGGTAATAAACGAATAAATACTTTCGGGATCCTAAAATAGAATAATCCTGTAGGAAAAATTGATTTCCTTCTTTTTTTTATTCTTGCAATATTTTCGAAGATGAATATATTTTTATCAAAGCCATGACGTTTTTTCATACATAATACGATCATAACAATATTTTGTAGGTAGCTTATAAATGTATCATTGTCTAATAGTACCTATCTACATCGATACTCCAGATTCAGCACACTCGAATTATTCTTGTAAATAATGATACTTACACCAATTTTTACCATTGTTTATTATGTAAAATGTATAAAAAAAGTTTTTAAAATCCATCACGTCGATGTCTTTTCTAAAAGATAAATATTCTGTTTACTATCTTATATTCATTACTCATGGCTTTAATATACAAGGTAATTGCACATAGCCCATATTGTTATTAAACAAAAATAACATAGCGGCGTAAGGGTTTGGTGCATATCATGGTGTATAATATCGTTGTACAACCAGTATAGGTCGCGTCTCCTTACGCTGCCGTTTTAATTCCTTAACGTGATAAAATTATATAGTGCGAGTACTATTGCAATAACCTTGTATTTTTAAGCCATGATTGGACAGTAAACACGAATAAAATCTTCACGAAATACCACGACTAAACCGCATTTATAATATCATCCCATGATCCTCATTCTTTATATAATCATATATTGTGTAGGAATGAGTTATGTTATATGCATTTTTTAACGAGCAAGTTGAGATATTCTAAACTTTTTTAATTTGACAAACCAACACGCGTTTCCCAATCGATATATCTTAATATTATTTTGTAATATTATATACCTATACTAAGTGTTTTGTAAACAAAAAAAAACATCGAATCCAATTTAATATTATCCGATCAATGTATAAAGACGCATATTATGTTTCTATTATCGTGTGTGCGTTTGTGTAAAATGTAAATATTGTAAAATACACGTGGGTAAACTAAAACTATACACAAAAGCTTATGTGTAGGTATTTTACAAAACCAATAAAAATAATTTTGTCTTGTGTGCAATCATTAAAAATCGTACCTAAATGTACATACGGCAATTACATTTGATTTATTGACATTATACATTT
>NC_042494.1:41666322-41674822 GCF_005508785.2 Acyrthosiphon pisum | reverse complement strand
ATACGTTTTCTGATTTGAAAAAAAAAAAAGTTTATTTCGTATTTCTATTTACTCTAAACAAAAAATAATAATATTAATAGGTACAAAATCAGGGGCCCCCAATCACCATAAAGAAGCCGGGGCCCCGTCCGCAATTGCGGACTAGCGGTCCGGGCCAGTCCAACTCTGACAGACACAATCATACCGTGCGGCATTAAGCTATAACAAAGATTTATAAAACGTCGTATCGATTTCGTATCGAATATTACATGTTTTTGGTAATTGTCGGATCTCATTTTTTGCTTCTAGCTGCGTATATTATGCGCACGGAATGTGTAAGTATACTATCGTACACGCTTTGTACAGTCGTATACAATATTTGTAATAATATAATAGTCGCGCGTGACTTAAAAAAATATACCACAATATAAGTTCATTTAACGGATTTCAATGCTGAGAGGACGAACTTTTTCATAGCTCGGGGCCCTATACATTACGTACTTATGGGTGTGGGTGTTATATGTACATGGCCGACTCGCGTGCTTGTACCTATTATATTCTACGTATATATATATATATATATATACTGTACGTTTAACCACACGCACAACCAGTCATATCTTGACAAAGGCACTGCAGGCGGCGGAAACCGAGACGTGTATTGTAGTGTAGTGTACACGTTCTCGCGGAATAATCGAATTAAGTCGAACTTTTTTTCGGTGGACGGGGAATAAAATATGATATATATATATTATATTATATGTGTTGTGCCCACACCAAAGGCGTAACACTGACGACAAATTGGATTACTCGCACCCGTGGACTTTGGCGTGCTCCTATATATATATATAAGACGTTTGACGACTATATATATATAGTGCGTGTCACATCGCGTCGAATTTCCAACAATAATAAAGCATATTACACATAGATGCTATATATATATAGAGAGAGATGATATTTTCGTGTGCGTTCGACGGCTTTACGTACGATGTTTACAAGGCTTATCTGAAAGATACATATTCTAATACCTATAATATCGGTGTAAAATATTACATCGTTAGTATGTCTATATGGAGTCATCGCGAAACATTATAACGCCGTTGACAAAAAAATTCTATTTTTTACTATTTTGTTCGCAACCATTTTTAATATGTTTTACATTTTTGAACGACAGCGCATACGTAATTAATTTCGTGTTTTTGAGCAGCTTTTTATGAATATTTCAGTATACTTACACAAATTGAATTTCAAACGAGTACCTAGCTAATAACACTCTCTATTCATTAAATATTCGATTTTTAATAAATTTCAATTCTCAGAAAATTATTCTGCTTGGGAATTAAAAACGTAAAAATCACTAAACTTTAATGTTTTTCAAAAACCTAGTTATTTATAATTGAAAATTAGGTAAATAAAAAAATTAAAATATTTTTAAAAACGTTCATAATTAATTATTATGGAGAAAGTAAGTGTTTACCTTTATAAGCATCACCTTATTTATAAATATATATAAGATATATAATAGCTGTTTAAACCAAATTTTCCCAGAAAAAGATGAAAAATACAAAATACGGCGCTATATAATGTCTGTGTATCTCGGGTGTAGTTTACCTTAGTTCAGATATTAAAGACATTATGATATATTTTCGAACGAAGTTCAAACTACTCTCTTAACTTTCTTGATATCTCTAAGAATAATCCCTGAAATTATTGTTAAAATCGGTCAAGTAGTTATTGTGTCTATAGGCTATACCCAATACACATATAGAAGAATCATTTTATAAATAAACTTTAATACCTATTTGTTTTAGATATAATTTCTTCAAATAATTTCTTTAAGGCCAAGCGACGATTTCATGAATGATTTTACCTCGACTGCCCGATTAACCATTTATACACAATAAAAATGTTGAGTTCCATCGTATCTAAATCTCAAAATTCTTTTGTGAACACCTCTTTAAAATGCGAATTTTGGAAAATCTTTTCTTATGGCACCCATAGTTCAACACGGTGGTACAAATTTACCATGACAATTTCAAGTCTTCAACTATCATAGTTTAGGCTCTCTGTTAATCAGTCAGTCAGATCACGTTCGATTATATTATAAATTATTCATTCGTCGTTTGCGAATACTGCAGTTCTCAAAATTGAATTGTGATGGTCAACGGTATAATTTTGTGTATCATTATCATTTTGATTTTACCGATATTTTATTACGATATCGTTAAGTTAAGACAAATATATAATAGGTTATTTAAAACTCTCTGCACGACAGGTGTTCAGTTGATGTGATTATTATTCCACTCTACCGTTGCGCCGGAAAAGCGCGGGAAAACAAATTATTTTATTTTAGAAGTTTCACAATATTTTTTTCTACAGATATACCTACAATTACATCAATATCAGTAAAATGATCGTTCCGTATTTATAAAAAAGTTAACATATTTTTTCAATGAAACGTTTTTAAAAGTAATTGTTCCTTTTTTTTTTTATTTCTTCATATTACTTGAAATTTGTTTTGTATTACTTATTACATTTTCTAGATAATTTAAATTGCCGGGAATAATTGGCGAGTGAAAAATTACATTTAATAGCTCATATATTTTAGCAAAATGTTCAATATCCCCCCCCCAAAAAAAAAAAATAAAAAAAAAAAAAAAAAAAATACACACTAACATTTCATCCAATCATTATGGAATAAGAAACATATATTTTCCAATTAACAAGCCCATTACATTTTTCTATTACTCGAATTTACATTTTAAATAATAATTATAAATATTATACAGGGTTATTCACTAAGCATTTAATTCTAATTTTGGAATTTTTAAATATAGGTAATCAAAGACTATTTTTTCAAGTCCTTGAATTTTTTTGTACTGCATAAGGAGTGTTCTGTGACGATACAAACATGAATTTAAAATGAAAAGCCCCTTTTATATGGTAAATCTTTAAGTGATAATTTCTTTGAAAGCTGATGTACCTACCTAATTCAAAATTCGAATAAGTAGTTTCTTAGTTGTTAAAATGTCTATATGTCTAATAATAGACACAATATTGGAAGTAGTAGGATTTAATTTTTACAAACTATTATGTTGATAGATAAATAATAACTAATAAGTAGCATAAAAAATTTAAAGAATTTAAAAATATGGTCTTCAAACTTCATGTATTTTTAAAAATTCCAAAAATAGGATTTTAAATAACTGTATTATTTAGAAAAAGCTTGAGCATGCTTAGTGAATCACTCTGTATATTTAATATTAATCTTATGTTTAGGAGGTATATAGTATATTAATCTTTGTAGTCCAATCTTTTGGGGCAGAATGAAAAAAGACTGAGAAACTACTAAAGAAAAAGTAAATTGTGTAATGTTCTGAACACCATTATATTTTTTTACTCTACTTGCCTTGCAAAATAAAATCACATAAGATCATAAAATATCAATAAAACGTCGCACAAAGAAATCTCAATCATTTTCCTGGAAGTGCTTAAACTCATACTTTAATGACGTAGTTATATGTAGTTTGATGAAATATTCTGTTTAATAACTTTAATGTGGTCATGCACCTAAACATTTTTGTTAAAATTACATTTTATTTGAATATTAAAAGTAAACTGAATAGTTTAATGAACAATAGCTAGTCAAATAGGTCGTATATTATTTTTGGTAATATGAGCTCCTAATTGTGAATTTAGAATAAAATACTTTATTTGGTTTATTAATTTACTATTTATATTTTTTGTACTTAATTATCAAAGAAATACATTACTAGCTTTTGCAAAATTACATGACTTAGTTTGTATGATATGATTATGTTCGATCAAATTATAAGAATGAAAGATGAAACGTTAGAACACTAATTTGTAAACATGCTTGTAATGATATTGCCTAATTTATTCGCCGTCATACTGAAATTAAAAAATGTATAATGTCCATCAAAACATAAATCACATTGTATGCATACCATGTTAATTAATTTACTCGTACAAATTAAATATAGTGTATGTGTTAATCTAAAAGTATAATAACTTTACTTTTAAATTATAAATATTTAATTCATGATATCAAAAAGATTGAATATAAACATTTCAAGTCTCCATGGTTATTCATTTTTATCGATATAATAATAAAATTGATTTTGTCAAAAATATGTATTGCGTAAAAAATCCCATTTTCAGTAAACATTTTTTAGTTTTTCCTGATTATTTTGAAAAGTCCTGGGAATTGTTCACTTTTGATCTCCCAATGATGCAACTAGATCCAATTTTCTTCCAAATACCCGATAAAAGTTAAACATTTTTACTGTTCCAAAAGGTATTAATTAATTTCAAAAAAATAAACACACACACACACACACACACACATTATCGTATAACCAACACATGTGATGTAACTACTTGAAACATATTTCACACACTACCTATTATACTTCCTGTGCATTATATGTGAAATAAATATCAAAATTATTTTTTAGTGGTCATTAGGTTATTTTTACGGTTAGGTTAATTAGCATACAGATGTAATACTATAGGTAGGTACGTACAGTGTTACTACTATAATTATACACAACCGACGTACTCAATCATTGTCAACATTTCACTATTTCTTAGCTAAGCGAATATATTATAATATTAACTATAATACTATAATATCTTTCGAATATCAAGTATGGCATACACGTATTAATTCAATACATGTAACAAATATTTTATTATTATAAACATGATAAAATCTAACTGATTTAGTTCAACACAATATCATAAAATAAAAATATTACTTTATATTTTGTCGCTTATTTCAATGTTTCCTTATTCGAACGTATTGTTACTAACTATCGTTATATTCCGATAAGTTTCATAGGCAAGATAGGAATAATGATTGAGTCGACCGTTTTCAATTACCATTTTGATGTGATGAACACTATACAATTCCGCTATATACCCGTATACGAGTATACGACTATGTCGGTATATAATAAATTATATATATAGTGCGTTATTATAATAATATTCATGAATGACATAAACGTTGCGATTTAAATGCGAAATGGAACGTCTTACTGGGGAACGTTTCTAAAGCATATTAGAATTATTATGCATCTGTCTCCTCGGATGGAGGTCTCAAATCGAACGTTTCCTCTAAAGAATACCATGCCCATGCCATTTACCATTTATACGGGCCGGGAGAAACGACGAGGTCTTACACATGGCATCCTGTGCAGTGAAAACCCACCAATAATACATTTACGGTTAAGTGGCTCGTTGTGATACTCTCTTTAAAAAAAAAAAATATGTTCTTTGAACCCGTTTTCGTATTTTGCGCGCCAACTTTTGTACGCGGTTTATAATAATAACCGTATACGGCCCTGACGGTCGCTTTTCACGATTAATAATGATACGTAGTACATATTTTATACTTCATAACATACACGATATTATAATACAGTAATATGTTTATTTTTAAATAATTATAAGCTGCAACGCGTACAACTGAATACAAAGACATATATTTTATAGTATTTAATATAATTTCACAAATGTTTATAGCAGGTACCTATAATACATAGTAAATATTATTTATTTTACACATAATGCATTCAGTGGGAACTTGATTATTTTTAATGACTTTCTGCAATGCTTAGTGCTTACTATACCATACAATTCGTTCGTTTTCTCAAATACAATTTCCAACAATATAATAACTTTCTAATAACTATATATGATCTTAACGTTTGTTTATCCAAATGGCAAATATAATTATCCAATTTCTAAACCGTGTAGAGCAATAAATGTTCAAAAAATATATACACATCAAACAATGTAACCAATCATAATTATTCACAGTGAGTATATAGTACTATATAGTACTACAGTGTAAAAATTATTAACTATTGTGTTCTAGAAATTTCCACTCACGTTAGTAACCACCAAATACAATTTAAAAACCATTTTTATAAAAATATATGCGCATTTATGTGGTATTTATTTTTTAACAATTTTTTCAAGCTCTTCTTACCACTTCATTTCGATCATTACTACAAAAATATAATTTCTGTTAAGTTTGTTGATGATAAGTCACCTCATATTTTGCCACAAATGGGTGGGAAAATGTTCAAATAGTGAGGTGGAAATAGTGGAAATTTAAGGCTGATCAAACCAAATGTAACATTAATGGGAAATTATTATATAAATAAAGGTATACAATTATTCTATTTGTGGATATTAAATTGACTGATATAAATATTGATAAAAAATCTATGTATGCGATTATTTGACTAATGTCTCATTATTATTATTACTAATTGTTGTTATGATTGTGGTTATTATTATCGTTATCAATATTGCTTAGCATGATTATAATATTATAGTTATGTGCCTATGTATGGAAAAATATGTGTAAAATGTAATAAATAATTAGTCTGATGAACTTCCTACTCTACTCTCACCAAAAGCTTTGCTTATAGAGAGTAGATATCAACTTGTAAATATTAAGTGTAAATATTATTATATAGTTGAATTTCAATAAAATACAAAATAAATTAATATGATAATAATTAGGTAATTACATAATAATTTTTAAAAAATTAATAAATGTTATCATGTTAATATTGGTGCTTATAAAATAATAAATTACGTATCCAATAAACGTTTAAAATACATAAAGGCTAAAAGAAATTTTAATTTTAAATTCTTTATACTAAATGGTAAGAATGTAATTTTGAAACACCAATAAATAAACAAATGTATACAGTAACTTACTATAGTAAACTAGATGAGACGTACCTATACACATAACCTCAAAACCAACATCATAATAATACCAGTGATGATAAATTGTTATCATCACAATATATTTTAAAGGATTTAAAAAAATAACTGTAAAATGCAATACCTATTCATTAGAAAAATATTTTTAAGATATCTAAAGGCCGTTATTTATTTTTTACAATCAATACCAAACCATTTGAAATCTTAGAGAGTAGACAAAAATCTCAAAACATCTATGAACGATAATTATTTATTATATAATTTACAATTTCATATAAACAAATAATACAATTAAGATATTTTTAAAGCCATATGTGATATTTACTATTTACTCATTCCCAGTGCTTATAATAGCTTTTTTTTATGGAACAATGGAAAATATACATATAGGTACTTCCTTTTTAGAAGATCGTAAATGTAAAAATAATATAAATGAACATTTGTGCGAATGGTCAATTAATCTTTTATCTATGGGTCAATATTAAAAAAGCTTTGATCTCAATTTTTATTTTTTTTCACTACCTATATTAATATTATTATATAATAACGCAGACGGTTTGTACTTGTCGACAAATTCCTTTTGTGCACGCAAAAATAATAATATCATCTTTTCGAACTATGATAAAACTTTTTACGCCATTGAAATATAATTTCGAAATTTATTGTTGAAGTCGACCGCAGGTTTTTTATTCATTTATTTTTCATTATTATTTATTTGAGTGGTAAATTCTCGAAGGACACAAATCATTCACTTGGTATTGATATGCCATGAACATTATTTTTTTATCACAGTATAATATCATCAGGTACGCATTTCACTTTACGGCGGCTGCACGCACAAACTCACTGCTGTCCGCAGCGGTCGTCTGGCAGATAAACGACGATGTGATAACAAAAAAAAATACGTCTTTCTGAGAAAAATAATCGTGTAACGTACTTTTCATTTTCCGCTGATAAAAATATAATAATATACGTGTAGGTATAGTGTATACAAACAGGATAAATCACTATTCCTGCGTCGTAATATTATATTGTGACCAGAAATTTTATTATTTTTTTAAAAATGCATACGATCCTCAATTTTAACAACTTTAGCAGAGTGACTTCACCAGTTTTATTTTTATTGTTTTTGTTTCTCTCAATATTTTTCTATCCCGCCTTTTTCACAAGATCATTCGTTTGATTCCGCAAGCGGTAATTTTTATTCATTTTTTATCAAGTATATTTAATCGTATACGACTTAAAAAAATATCTCATCGTCGGCGGTTTCGTTTTTAAAATATTCCCTCAAGCACGTACCGTTCGTCATAAGGCGTGCATCGTGCGATAACGCTTGTCGAACGAACGTTGATTTCTCTTTTAAACAAATGATCTGAAATGGTAATAATGGTCTCCCGCCCGCCTGTTCGGCGATGCACACGACTCGACACTAACATATTCTCAAATTTACATCGGAGGGCACGTGAATATCATTATGCCAGCTGTATCTTTAGTACGTTCTTACGTCGTTGTGCACGGCGTTTTTTTTAATTGGTTGTTAGCAGAACGAAAAATGCGATTTCGATACAGTGAAATAAAAAAAGAAAACACGTGTGTTTCTGGTGACCTGTTCTTTTCGATTTCTTCGTAAATTTCTAATTTTTACAATACTACACCAAATTGTAATCACGTCCATGTATAATCATTGTTTATTCTGATAATCAAATTGCATATCATTGTTTTTATTATTATTATCATGTTTTGAACA
>NC_042494.1:41665267-41666272 GCF_005508785.2 Acyrthosiphon pisum | reverse complement strand
TCAAAACACCTGTTGCCATTTAAAAAAATGCAAGTTGTATTACGCAGCGCACACGGAAAGATCTAAAAATGTAAAAATCATCAAGAAATGTGTATTTATGTATTCCCTCTATCCCCTCTCGAAAACCGCATATTAATCCGATGTCACTGGACAGAATTATTTAGTGTTACCTTTAAAAGGAATCACACTGTATAACTATTATTATAATATTTTGGTAGAATAGTTATATAGAAAAAAGCACTCTGTATCATAACTAATAACTATGTATTTGTTTTGTATTATTTGTATTTTTCACTCTGTATCATAACTAATAACTATGTATTTATTGTGTATCATCACTATTTTTCACTCTGTATCATAACTAATAACTATGTATTTATTGTGTATCATCACTAATTTGCACTCTGTATCATAACTAATAACTATGTATTTATTGTGTATCATCACTAATTTGCACTCTGTATCATAACTAATAACTATGTATTTGTTTTGTATTATCACTATTTTTCACTCTGTATCATAACTAATAACTACCTATGTATTTATTTTGTATCATCACTAATTTGCACTCTGTATCATAACTAATAACTATGTATTTGTTTTGTATTATCACTATTTTTCACTCTGTATCATAACTAATAACTACCTATGTATTTGTTTTGTATCATTATACTATTTTGCACTCTGTATCATAACTAATAACTATGTATTTATTGTGTATCATCACTAATTTGCACTCTGTATCATAACTAATAACTATGTATTTGTTTTGTATTATCACTATTTTTCACTCTGTATCATAACTAATAACTACCTATGTATTTGTTTTGTAATATCACTATTTTTCACTCTGTATCATAACTAATAACTATGTATTTATTGTGTATCATCACTAATTTGCACTCTGTATCATAACTAATAACTATGTATTTGTTTTGTAATATCACTATTTTGCACTCTGTATCATAACTAATAACTACCTATGTATTTATTTTGTATCATCAC
>NC_042494.1:41663953-41665217 GCF_005508785.2 Acyrthosiphon pisum | reverse complement strand
AATATTTTATTTGATTAAATCATTAAAAAAAATATAATATTATGTAGGTATGAGGTAGGATAATCAAGCTAAACGGTTGTCAACATTGAAGTATTTTTGGGGATGTTGGAATTGTTTTCAAGTTTGTCCTATAATCATTAAACAATAAGCATAGTTATACCTAGAGTATGCAAATTTATGTGTAAATACAACCATCAGAAGATTTATAATAGTATCCAGTTCATCTCAAATATAAAACAACATAAATCAAATGTTTGATTTTATCAAAACAAAAAAAAAAAAAGTGTTAATGGTAAATTATAGCTCATAAAAAAACAATCTTGGTTGTAATTAGCCAGGTACCTACCTAATATTAATTTTTTAGATTTAGTGATTTAGTTAATTAGGAATTTCATGTATTGAGTATTAAGGATTTTTAAAGATCTTTAATAAATACCTACCTATTACAATAATCTTAACAGAAAAATAAGGGTATCCTATAATTTTTTTGTGGCTTGAATATGTGTAGATATTTTATACCTACAAAATCCTGGGTAGTGGGTAAACATGTTGTATTTCCCTGACTATCTCATAATGTATAATGTTCACTTAATTACAAGGTTTTAATAAAAAAGAATCCATTTAATAATCAAGTTAATGATTTGAAATTGTTAGAATATGAATATCACACTTGTCATATACGTTTTAAGACTGGGGTCTTCAACCCTAATGAGAATTTCAGAAAACAAATTAAAAACTATAATAATTGTCCTTTAATAATTATAAAATTAAAAACATTTCATATTATAAAACTAATAATATAATAGCTATTATTGGGTTTTTTTTTAGAGTTGACAAAATTAGTTATTAAGTATTAGTCAATCTAATTTTTGTTTAGGATTAATTTGGTTTAGATATAATATAATGTTCAGATATAGAAATGCTACTAAACAGAGACATAAGATTAAGGAGAATTAGCATATAAAATTGGAGAAAAATTAAATTACAAGTTAACACTCATTGTGATATTTCACTTATAATAATATAACCTATAACTAATTTTGTTCATGCGATGGCCGAATCCCCCACATTTTATATTAATATTCAGTGACGCCGATCCCTATGTAAAGGTCGGGCTCTAGCCCGAAATTTTTTGTAAATTTAGGATGAGGCCGCTTCATAATGACCCTAATACAAAATCTATATTGATTAATATAGATATTCAACCAGCTATTTTTACTTAAATGAGTGATTGTTGCGTACAAATAACAATTTATATTTTGTG
>NC_042494.1:41661042-41662101 GCF_005508785.2 Acyrthosiphon pisum | reverse complement strand
TTAAACTCCAATTTGGAATCATAATATTTTTTATGAATTAAAAAGTGAGATCAAATTATATGTCTAAGAATGTTTGTTGTAAATATAGATAATCTTGGACTATCTATTTGCCAAATAGAAATACCAAAACAAACAAAACTTTTCAATAACTGACAGAAACATCCAAGTTGTTACTAATATTTATAATATGTAGTGCTATGCCACTTGATAGTATAGCTTGGCATTTATTATCCAGTAGGTACCAGTGAGCCATAGGCTAAGCATTTAAACAACAATTGTAGATGTATAAATGATTAAACTGTAATCAAAAATAAGTTTAAACTTAATGACATATTGTATCATTTATTTAATTGTAGAAACTACCAACTAGTAAAACTTACCAACAAATTGTACATAATAATATGTACCTACTCATCAAGTATCCAATTGACATGCAACTAACCAATTTAGGTACTTTATTAAAAAAAATATTATATTGTGTATGTGGTAGATAAGAAAAAATACATACAAGAACTTTGTACTTGAACTTTATTTATAAAAAAGTGCATAATTAAAATTTAAAAACTTAAAAATGTGAAATATTAAAAAGTAAAAGTTTATTAACATTAAGGATTCAAGATCATGATTTAATCAAATCAAGTATTTGGCACAATTAAATATGAATTATCTTACAAGCTTAAAACAATAAATATAACCTAATAACCGTTTATCTACTCAACGTATTTTCATGTACTTCACGATAACCTGGTAACAGGTATACTTATAAACCATGATAATATTATAGATAATCGTGGTAATCGTGCACAGAACAAAATCAACAATACAAATAACAGCTGATATGATTAGCGACAAGACGTGATAGTCCAATAATCCAATTGGCAATTACTTATAATATGTATGTTAACAATAAAAGTTATTTTCGGAAGTAGGTAGGTACACTGATAATCATTTATCACCATATCTTCGGTATCGAATTTATTACTTGTAACTTCTGGTCTTTATAAGCGATAAGTATATCAATAATATCATGACCAGTGACGCTATTAGCGTGGGGGAGAA
>NC_042494.1:41620913-41660992 GCF_005508785.2 Acyrthosiphon pisum | reverse complement strand
TTAGTTACTGTACTTACATAATCACAGTGTATTCCTTAAAATATTAAGTCCATTGTTAGGAATACACAATATATTAATATAATATTATGTTACAAATTTTATTGTAGACTACATTGTACATCATCATCATGTGGCTTCATGACTCTGTAAGAGTTTTCGCCGCCTCTGTCAATGCTCTCCAACTTCCGCGATCCTGGACCAACTCTTCCCAGTCCATAACTTTCAGCCTCTCTAGGTCTTGTCTTATCCCATCTATCCAACGTTTTTTTGGCGTACCCCTTGGTCTCTTCTCTTCTGGTTGCCAATCCATGGTTGCTCTGGTTTTGCTTGTTACTTCTTTCCGTTTGACATGCCCATACCATTTTAGGCTTTGTCCTTTTATATAGCTTGTTATCACGGGTATTTTTGTCATTTCTCTTAACTCTCTATTTTTCCTTCTACGCCAGCAATCGACTTCATCATCACATACAGGTCACATACAGGAACTTATTGTTCTTAATACTTTGTTTTTGAAGGTTCTCAGTTGTTATTCGACTCGTGTTGTTATGGGCCATACTTGATATCCGTATGTAGTTGTGGGTCTTACTATCGTCGTATAGAGACGTGTTTTTGTGCCTCTAGAGATGGTCTTTGATTTAAATTTTAAAGTATTTTAGACTACATTGTACAACTATAACACATTAACATATACATCATCAATATATCGCTGATGTAGTTTTTCGTTACTTCATATTAAAAATAATATAAACGATTAAAGTGTAACAACTTATATTTATTTAAAATTTATTTCTATGAAGAAAAATCTTAAACATAAAAACGACATGTCGCAGCAGATCAACATTGATGATCCGATATCCTCAATAGCGTTGGCGGGGTTCCCAAAGTGTGTGTCATGACACCCTGGGGAGCTGTTTTTTCATAGACGGCATGAAATATTATCTGGTAAAAACAATAAATTGGAAAAGATGATGGTGGATCTCAAGCATAACTTTATAGTGTACGATGTCAACACGCGATTGTTATGATGTACACACACACACACACACACACACACATTTTATACGAAGAGTATATATGATGTTGATTTTACAATTATAATATTATATTCATACAACTATTGTATGCCGTATATAAGTTGGCGTGGTGCATTATAATTGTTATGATAATAATTATTGCCGTAAGTACGCTGCGCTCGACAGTCTACAGCAGTTGTATACCTAATATACCTATTGAATAACGCGTTTAAAGGAAAAAAAACATACATAGACCCAAACGTTTTAGAAGTCTTAAAAAGAGTGCACATGTCAGTACACACATACACATTTGATGATTAAGTAAATGATGCATATACATTTCACCGGTTGTCTATGCATTATTCAACCGATTTACAACTACTCGTAGAAATGGATAGTACTTGTGTCCTTTACACATTTCAAAGGCATAATGTGGTGTACAGAATATGTAAAGGATACTCTTACTGTAATGTCTTAGAGCCCGCATGGCGAATGCATATTGCATTGTTTTGACCTCACAAAATTAAACGGAAAAAAATATCATAAAAACTGCTGATGGTACGACGTGAGTGAAGTTGGCCATTACAGAATAAGAGAATAATAACATAATTACGAATGGTGGCTGCGTGAACCATCAAGATCAGAAAATATTTTTTTGAGAACTCTGTAGGAACTAGGAATTTAATCCATAAAAAGTAAATAATATACCTATATTTAACATTAGCTAAAAATTAGCTTAATAATTGTATCGTATTTTGGAATTTGAGTAGTCAATCTATTATTACTATATAATTATAATACTATTGGTAATTTATTTATTCTTCTATTAGTAATAAGGTAGGTGGAATTAATATAAACATCGGATTTCTTATATGTTATTAATCCTAGTAATAGTATAATTATTGTTATTCATTTTTGGGTCAATTCCGTCTTATTGTAGATCGGCGTGAATATTAATTCGTGGTATTAATAGTCAATTGCTTAAGATTAATTTAAATATTTTGAAAATTTCATAATACATAACAGTTTCAAGGTAAATATTTGATGTAACTTTCAAGTATTTACCGTAATTTGTTATTGAATTGCAGTAAAATAAATTTATTTCATCAAAAATTTATGTTGAGTAGATATTCTCGTTTTAATTTTTACTGATTGTTAAGAAAAGTACTAGTTTTTTTTTTTTACTTTTTACCCCTTCGTGTCTACCCTACAAAAAGCATGTGGTTATGAGTACCTGAAAATATATTTGATTTATTTCAACATGTGTAGGTATACAAATAAATATATAGTTAATTTATATACATTATATGATCTAAGATAAGTCATATTTTTAATTATAATGATAAATTGAAACAACAGTTTAAGTGGTAACTACCCATATATTATGTATTTAGTCAAGAGAAAAAATTATTTAACACAATATATATTTTTTTATGTCCTTGGAATTAATCTGAATTTTCGATAAATATAAATATTTTAATGCTAACGCATTTAGTATGAGAAACGTTAAGGTAAATATGAATGCATTACTTTTTTCACCTCAGAATAGGTGTGGGAATACCTGTGTAATTTATGTAAGTGAAAATGACCAAACATCTAAGTCTATAAAAGTGTACAGTTGAATACTATAGTATTTTATATATACAATTATAATTTATAACAATTAATAATATTATATTATATTATAATATGCGATGCGATGCTATTGACAAAAATCAGTTCATCCCATAATACTACTGATAAAAAAAAATGAATGACAAACATTAAATATAAATATACAATATGTATATTATTAGCTATTAAAATATATAGAAATACATGCCGGTAATCCGTCTCCACACAGAACCCAGAATCGTTCTTTTTCGTAGCCAATAATAATTTATCGTTGAGTTAAAATTAAACACATCAATTACGATTACCTTATATAGGGAGGTAACCTATTATAAAATACAGTGGATCTGTGTTGTTTATTTTTTTTAATAATAAACGAAACGTACGTGAATGGGTACATCGTTGCCGATGGTACGATACTTTTTTATGGGAAACTATCGGATAGCTTATATAAATACGTATTACTACGTTTATTGTCGTTGATAGTTTACAAACTACTATAATACTACCCACACGAGTAAAAAATAAAAACAAAACCTCTACAAGATCTTGTATTAAATGTTTTTTTTTTAAAATAACAATAAATAAAGTTTTTATACAATATATTTTATTTTGGTTTGATGAATTTTTCAAAGTTATAACGCTTGTTTTCGTATTATTATTACAAGCGTTTAAATATCAGTAAATTTGTATTAAAACATAAAGCAATATTACGAATTATAAAAATATAGATATTCGTAGCTTTTAAATAGGTGATAGAAATACGCATTTTTCTTACACCCAGTAAGTATAGTCTAGTAAGTACTAAGTAGTTGTTCCGACTACAACTGACCGTTGGTAATTGGTAAATGTCACGATATATAAATTTAAAATACTACTAATAAAGTTCACAATATATTATGTCCGCTAATGCACTCCGAGATACTGCTTTAGAAGAACTCGTTAATATCGTATACGCCTTATAGTTCAGTGTTGAATTGTGAGACTGCGCAGACTATTCGTAGCATATTATAAAACGCTACTGCAATTTAATAAATTGTGAAACTGAAATTTGTCAACAAAACATTCCCACCCCGCCTGAAGCCCAAAGAAGCTCGACCACTGATTTCTTCGAGAATCGAATTTTAGTTTTGACCACTATTATAGCTTATGATCGTACCGTTGTTCAAAATGTCGACTCTTGAACCACATAAGAGACATCCATTTGTCGGATATTGGTTAAAAGTTTCTCATTTTCCCGTGCTCGGCATCGGGCGAAGAGATGAAGACGGTACCGGGAATTTCAAGGCTGTCAGAAAACTTTATTTACTGTGTAACTGAACGAGCGAACTTCCAAAATAGGTACGTACAATAAAGAAAATGTTTCGCATACAAATGTTGCCCGATACGGATTGACTGAAGTATGGGTCGGGCATAGGTTCATATTATACGCGTTCAAAAATAACTATACGTAACACGTGTACGAAGTTTCTCAAATGGAATACATGTTAGTTTCGTCTCATTTAACTAATGAGATTCTAACACTGTATGTATATATAGGATATAACACGAATGTATGCAAAATCAAGAATGCGTCGAGAAAAACGTATAGCCGTGGTGTATATACATGGAGCGGTTACATACCTGCTGTTTGATATGTTGACAATAATGATTGTTGTTTTCTTGTTCTAATGATAATATTACTATTATTATTATTATTATTATTAGATTTAAATATAAATCATATAACCGAATTTTAAATGACTATAAGACGCAAGTGACCGCCATAACACGAATGATGCATCAAAACTTCTCTCTCTTTCTTCTAACTCTCTTCTCTAAATCTCTTATTTCTTGTATTATGCAATTTCATTAACAAAAACCACTCTCATTGTATCTTTTTAATAGGTTCTTATAACTTATAAGTTGTTTTAGTTGGTAGGTGCATTAATTTTAATAAAACATTACTTTTCGTATTGGTCTCCTGCCCGTTTACTTTAAAAAATAATCTAAAAATAATTATATAGAAATGTAATATAAAGCATTTTATTGTTATTTACATAAAGTTTCTTTTTTCCTTTAATACAATCATGTATCAGCTATTATCTCTTAACACATATTCCATCTACATTGCAATCGGAAATCCACACTTTTCCATTCAATTAGGTTTTTTTTTCATTTCAACCGATGACAAAATTAGATTAGACACGTTATATTTTTGTTGCTACTCGCCTGAGATAACGTCATAATAACACTATAACAGGCACATTTATAAACATAAAGCTACGCATTGTGTCAAGATAATACGTGTAAAATATTATAGTACCTATTGTTGTAAGAAAATACAAATATTTCATTTCTCTCCGATGCCATTATTGTCAATTTACTTACAGTATAATGTAATATGTATTATTACCAGTGTCACGCCACAACACCACATGCATAAAGTCTGAATGGGATAAATGGCAATACTATTATATGTATCTATAAATGGATAAAAACTAAAAGTTATTTATTAGTTTATTTCCAGAAATGTAACATCTACAACTATAATATGATTTCTAGTTTCTACATTGCAAAATGTGAATTTTAATTAGAGAAATGCATACAAAAGGTAACATAACCTCAGTACAACTGTAGTCTGTAGTTTACGTGTGGGTCACTGTAATGGATGTGTTAAATTTGAATTCAATGATATAATATCATTATATGCCTCAAACGATTCTGAGAGAAGACAGTCTGTCAGCCTATATTATTATAGTATAATTTATGATGTTAGTGCGATAATTAATGTAATTGATTTTATTATTAGTGAAATAGAAGGTTGAATTAATTTTTGTACAATGAAAAAACATTTCATTGTATATACTTTACAAGTTCCATGTATATTTTTAAATTACAAAAAAAAAATTTACTAAAACCTAAGAACAATTTGCAAATGATCGTGATTTTTACGAATTCTATCATAATTCTAACTTCAGACGCTCATAAAAAATTATTGTGAATTTGAGCAAATAATTATTTTTTAAACTAGCTAGTAAAAACTCAAGAGGAACCTATTGAATTCAAGTTTTTTGACCGAGCAATAAATTTATTTGACAAATATCATCGAATAAAAACTAATAAAAATCAAAAAATTCTTATGCCTATATATAGTTAAAAAATAAGTCAAAACATGTAAAAATCGAATGGTGTATAGAAACTGCTAATATAAAAATATGTCGAAAACATAATGTACCTAACCTATATCTAAGATTTTTTTTTTGAGATACGCCAAAAACAAAATCAATTTATCGAATACAGATATAACATAAAAATTCCCGTCTTTCATTAATTTTATTTTTGTTTTCCCAGCACTTTAGAAAACTTCTAGGAATTTTCAATTTTGGCCTCACGAATAATTACTGTCTAAATTCATTTTCCCACCAGAAAGTTACTGAAGTTGAAAATTGAAGCATTATTTCAACATTCAACTATTATTATCATCTACTCAGGCACAAGTAAAAAAAATAAAAATGGTAGACATTGGTTACATATAATATTATAATTATATAAATATAGTATAATATATATATTTAAAAAAAAAAAATTTGGCATGGTCGTCGCTGACCGAGACAGTTAGTATTTATTTAGTATAAATTCAACCAGAACTAAATTATGTGACTATTTTGAGGTATTGAGACTTAAAAAAAATATGAAATACAATTAAAATTAAAAAAAATTACTTACATTTTATATATAAAAATTGATTTTATGATAATTATTTTCATAAAATCACGCTAATATAAAAAATCACTATTCAAATAAAAAAAAAATCACCACCATAAATAAACACGAAAGTATATAATTTGTAAACTGAATGTAATGAAATTGAATTAATTAATTTTTTGAGACTAAAGTAGGTTGCGCTTTTCACCCATAAATTCAATAAAACTAAAAACTGTGCTGTGTTTAGAAGAATATATTATGTAGGTATACGACGTACATTGTACGAAAGTATTGCCGTATTGTTATAAAAAATACCAGTTGTTGGAATTTTACTATATTTATTTTTGAAAGAATAAGATTAAAATATAATTGTTGTTTAATTTAACCTTTCTTATATATAAAACTTTTAATTTTTTTTATTACTGTTAAGTTTATCTCATTATAATATCATAAAGGTAGTATCAATATATTATGCACTTTTAGGTATACCTATGAATTATGAGGGCACTTGCCACTTGGCCATTAAATATTAATAAAATAAAATAAACATTGTGGTAATAAAATTCTAGCAGATTGTCTTTTCTGAGTCATCGAAGTCTGAGAAAACTATACGACTGTATTAATATTACCTACATTATACACAAAAAAATACCTTTATTTAGATGGTAAAATAAAAAAATATTTATACCACTTTTACAAGTCCGTACAATGTACATTTCATATCCCACGTTCCATATACATACATTTAAAACTAATATTACTGCTTCACGACTTCACATCGTTGTGATCAACTAATTAAATAATTCGATTTAAGAAAATCTTGGTTTACAACAATTTAGGTTAATGATCTAATGGTTTACTAATGAACAGTTATCTAATACCTTAGATCTTACCTTTAATATATATAATAATAATAATAATAATAATATGGCTGATCCATTATTGTAAAAATAAAAATAAATCAAAATAAAAACATTTTTGTTTTATTTTATATAATAGGTACTTGGGTATACGGTTTGGAGATAGACATTATAGCGAATAGGATACCCATAATATATTTAGATAACTGTCGCTACATTCAAAACGGCATAGATGTGAGGTGACTGGTGAGTGGTACTGTAAAATTACTAATATTTTTTATCAATGGTGTTATGTAACTCATGTTGTTTCAATAAATACAAATTATTTATACTTGCTAATCTGCTAAAACTTTTTTATTATCGTTTAGGTTTTATTATATTATAAATTATACAATTTTACAGGGAATATACTTTATTACTATTATATAGGTGACAAGCTTAGTCGGTAATTATGTGTGTATGTATATTATGGTAAATAGTATAATACTGTTTAATATTATTATCTTACTGTAGTAGAAACTAATAGTTTAATGTGGTGAAATTGAAACTCACTGTCGATATTCATTTTATACCTGTGAAGTGTGAAGAGATTTTGATTGTGTCTATAGAAAACAGCCATTCGAATGCATTATTTTTTCGACGAATGTTACACACATGGAATTAAAGGTACCTATAACCTTCATATGGGTAATACAATTTTTATAAAATATATTAAATGGTGAATTAAAATGCAATAATTATTTTATTTGCAACTATGAATGAAAACGTTAATATTTTGCAATACGCTAATAAAATATACAATTTAAATCGTTATTAACTTCACATATTTTGTTTTCCATAAGTCCGCATGACATAGTTTAGCTTCAACTAGCAATATCAAATATTCTCAGAGATATATGGCTAAAATGATTCGTGGGTGTTCGCCTTTTACGCGTAATTGACTTATAGTTCTTATCATAAAGTCAAAAATAATTTTCAAAATAAATATTTTCTCTAGGCACTAATCGTGCATATTGTTGTACAAGTATAGTTTGTATTTTAAAGGGTCCATTTGCATATTTCTTGAAGTACTTATCAAAAAAAAAATCATGAAAACTATATGTTACATGTAGTTTTTAAAAAACCGATATGAATTATCTGATGCTAACAATGTGTTTTGAAATGTATATAATATATTATACATTGTTACAAGATTATAAAAATTAAGTATACATAATACATCTTTTAGTATTTTTATTTTTTAATGTGTATAAACTGTCTAATATAGTTTGAAGAACAATTATCGAGGTTATGGAGTATCGACTTTGGTTTGGTCATTGGTTGTGAAAATAATTTTTAGTAATCACCTGATATCTACTAAGCTGGTACCATCCGATAATTTATTGATATTTAAAAATTTATAAATTTCAAACCATTATAATATTTGGTTTATTTTACTGAAAATCATAATAAGATATGATCGTACAACTACGAACAGTTAATAAAGGTACGCTAAAAAAAATACAGAAGTGAGTATACCCCCACCCTCCTACAATCACTAATGAAAATTTTAAAATATTTTATGTATTAAGTCTTATTAAGCGTATAGTTAAGCATTATTTATTTTCCAAATAATGCATTATTTTTAAAAATTAAATATTTTTTAACGTACGTATTCGATTTGTAAGACAATGCAACTGTATATTTTTTACAACGCAAATGTAAACGAATATTTTTTTTTAAACAAATATTGCCAAAACCCAATTGTGATTGGTTGGTATAAATTAACTTGCTACTAGTCATGTCATATTAATCAAGACATTTATTTTATTATAAATTTACTTATTTATTATAATTTAAAACTTAAAAGTTAATCAATAATAGTTTTTAAAACTTCAAAAACAGTATACAATATGTGTATAAAATTATTTAAAGTGGGGTGCCTATGTCAATATCTATATTATTTCATACCATAATATTCTTCCCAACTTTTTCAATGTTTATTTATAATAATACAATATATCACCACGATACTATATACAATGAGTTGGAATAAAGGAGAAATTATGGCATTTTTTTTTTAAACTAAAGTGAATGAAATAAATAATATGTGTAATATAATGGTTTTATATGAAAAATAAAACATGTTCAAGCTAGTTAAGCCACGTTACTCATCTTTTCAAAACAAAAAATGGACATAAAGAAATCATTTAAACTGAATATGAGTTATTCGCGGTAAAAAAAAGATATAAATTTGGATCATAACGGAATCCTAAATGAATATGAAGTAAAGGGCTGTACATTTTTTTTTAGTGAAACGTTGGTATATATTAATTCAAATACTATTTATAGAAATGTTACTATAATTTTGTTTGGCATAAAAAAAATTATACCTACCATTTATAATATACCTACCTAATTGTATTTGATAGAAATAATAATATTAATTAAAAAAAATCAGACTATGGTTGTGTGATGCAATTAAATACACCGACACATAACACATGGGAGAAAAAATTGTAAATACATAGGCAATAAGTGTATGGTTTGAGTTGATACAATCAAATTCCAGAAATGCAGATTTTTTATACAAATCAATTTGTCGGTTTGATATGTACATTTCAGATAATTTTTTTAATTCACATTTTTGAAAAGTTTAAATCCATACAAAAAGGTTGTTTTTTTCGTCGGCCGTCGGACATCATTGCATAATAAATTCACGTCTAGGACTTAGAATATAATTACGTACATACTTAAGGTTACATGATTGTTACATCAGACCAAGAAGGGTCGAAAGTATGTTTATTGAAGTTTGGTGTACAGGTACTATCTCAAATGTTATTTCATGACATTTTATTTTAATATGTGATTATACAACTGACCAAACTTACAAAGTATATTATATAGTTTTATGTTTTCATCAAACATTGAATCAGGCAATCGAGTCTTAGAAATCATAGAACTCGTGGTTTTAACGATCGTTAGATAAAACCCAGTGCTACGATAGTACTATATATTATTATCGTTCGTCACAAAATATTTTGTTACCCTCGTCGACACTTCATCAGATAAATAATTGTACATTCGTCGCATCAGACGATTTAATATTTTTAACAATTAATTATTATTCTACGGTGTTCACAGTCCACGATTTATATCCTAGTCTTGAACGATTTTGTAATTATTTCATTTTGATTCCTTCGTCACGGTCGGTATCAACAACAACTGAAACAAAAAATAAAATAGATTATATTTTCGTTTCGTTTCATTAATTCGCGTAGTTTTCTCGCTTAATCTACTATGACAACGTGAACGATTTATCAAATACTGTTACACGGTATTAAATAATATGAACATAATATGTTATTATGTATTATATGTATTATACGGTACACCGTACACGACACTTCAACTAGGTAGCTTCCAGCTGTGTATAATAATATTTGCACAGATATTGATTCGCTCATCGTTATCACGTATCGTTAACCTGGTACGGCGGGTAAAGGTTATCGCGAGGCGACTGCGATCGTGGTAAGCACCTGCAAAATTCTGAATTAAATATGTTAAGTTTTCTGATATCAATCCTTCGTCAATTATAGTCAGTGGGAAATCCATAATTCAATGCATATAATAGGTACTGTCATCGCAGCTGCAGGAAATACAATATATAAAAAGCTGCTGCTTTGTGGATGACAATACAATACTACAATACGACAATACTCGTAGCATTGCAGATATAATCATAACCACACTGTACTTTTGAGTTGAGTTAATTTAACACGCATTCATAATTATAGTATTAACCTCGTTATTCGACGTTATAATTATTATTTGGACGATTGTGAGACTCGTTGAAATGTAATGCACTATGCTCCTGTATAGGTATTGCTTAGAATAATAATTATTCATTTTAGATTTGAGTGACGAATAATAATAATTAAAACTGATGTAGGATTTAAGGAACAGCTACTCTGCCTCGTAGCATACATAATACACCATAGGTGCCACATGGGCCCCAAAAAAGGGTTAGACCAAACATTTTAATAGCCCCTCAGGATCTCAAACGCTATTTTCACCTGCGCGATACACAATTATTATCGGTTGAATTGTCTCAATTTATCTTTGATGTTTGTTTAATTTAATTTGTATAATTTTGGATTTTGGAATGTTGGTCCAATAGCCGTCTATAAATTAATTTATATATTTAACTTTTGTGGTTTATATAGTTTCAAATGTTCATACTGTTACAATT
This sequence comes from Acyrthosiphon pisum, assembly GCF_005508785.2. Taxonomy (NCBI): domain Eukaryota; kingdom Metazoa; phylum Arthropoda; class Insecta; order Hemiptera; family Aphididae; genus Acyrthosiphon; species Acyrthosiphon pisum. The sequence continues at coordinate 41,649,590 of NC_042494.1, read as the reverse complement.
TAGATTCATAAGATTATAAGATCAACGTAAAAATAACAGTTTGGAATCCAGCCCATATATATTTTGATTTCTAGTTTTCTATTACTTATTTCACCCTTCTAGTATAAATCATATTTTTAATACATATCTGTGCATAAAGATGGATTAATCATAATATTTAAAATTCGTAATTTACTCATTGTGTATTTTTGTATAAAATATGAGGTGCTGAGGGTTCATCTAAAATTGAACTTAATTTATAAATATTTATAATATGCTAGGAAAAAATAATTTTGAATAAACTAATATTAACAGTATGTATGTGTTTGCTTACAACATGTGTGTGCTTATTTAAAAATCTCGTTTGTAAAAAACTACTGTTGTGTACTAACAAACGGGTGTACGACTACAATGGGCCCCAACCACCATACAATAGTGATAACAATATTAAATGGTCTGCTGTGGCGTATATGTATACAATTTATCCGACGAAATGTCGACGAGTGTAATAAAATATTTTGTGGCTCACGACAATATTTTTATTGTACACTGGATTTGATCTACCAACATATATATTTTAATATACGTAGTAATGTAGTATGTATTGGTCGGTGTCTAGATACTAGGTACCTATGTGTTTTAACTGTTAAATAAAACAAAATGCTAAAAACGTATATATTGCAGAAAAAGTGGTTTTATCAAAACGAACAACTTTTTTATGTATCGGTATATATTTACCTACAATTCATCGATTTACCTACTAATAAAAAACACCTGACTAATCGTTCAATTCAATACAAAGTGTACGTATAGGTACTACGAAAACCATTAAATAAATAAAAAATAAATACTAAGTTTTTTGTTTGATTTTTATAGAAATATAGTTTATAATAGGTACCTATATAATAATATGTTTAACTTCATTAGCATTTTGGACATGATTTATAGTATATTATATTATTATTATTATTATTATTATTATGTGTAAATATCGTTTTTACAAAGAAGTTTTTTATTGCCCATATTGGCTATTACCCCTGCATTATTATACTGTTCTGCATGATCAAGTCATATTTTAGAATCTAAATTACGCATAACAATATTGTTCTAACGCGGTGCCCACATATTTTATTAAAGCGAACAACTGTATATAAAAGGTACATACACTTTATAATTAAATAGCACCATTCATTCGTCCGAACTATATGTGAGTAAATCGATTTTATATTTAAGTGTACCTGTTTTTAGATCAATAGATATTATTCCGATTCCGTGAAATATAATATATATTATTTAGTTCGAATAAAAATCAATTTCTAATATTCCATAACGTGCACGTAGAATTGAACATTATTTTTAAACAGTATATACCCGTATTGGGTGGGTAGTAGTACCCACGCGTACACTTAACACCTCAACTATAGCAATGAGGTCGTATGGATATTTAGAACATCTGTGTTGATCTTTCGATACGTGACAATTTGGTATAATGTCCAAGTCCAACGGTGACGGTAATTAGTATATGCGACGAGACACCGAATTTTACTAATTAATTTTCATAAATCCTCGCGATATTTAAACAACATGACATTTTGCCCTTTATTATACTCTTTGAAATAAATAACATTTTGCTATCTGGAGTCGCGTATTGCTCGTATTTATTTGATTTTATTAATTAAACATTTTCCATTACACGTTATGTGCACATCTGATAATTTTACTATAACAATAATATGAAAGTTTCAAATTAATCGATAATTATTTAAAATACTTTGAATTATATAATTATTAATGGGTTTCACAACAATTACTATTTAGTCCTCGACAACTAAAAATATAAATAAAGCTTACCTAGCATCTTAATTTTTTCATTGTTTTACTGCTATCACTTAATTTTCATCCACCAATACTAAAATATAATTTTTATAAGAAAAGTATTTGAATATTCAACTCACTAAAGGTAATAAAAAAATCCTTGAATATTAAAAACGTTCTTAACGATATGATGAATTTAAAAATCATTATATTTTCGAAAGAAAAAAACATTAAAAAAAGGAAAGTAAAAAATAATAATATTAATAAAAATAAATTATTACTTTTTAATGAGAAATGTTTGAATATATATTTTATATTTATATTTTCTAGTTTATTGTATCGTTATATTTTAAGGATTTAATTAAATTTACATAAAAAAATACATCTTCTTCCAAATTAAAAAATTAGTAAAAAATTAAAATTTCAACGCATATTTTTAAAGGAAATTAATTAATAAAGTATTTTAAGTAACAGTATATACATGTGGTTCTGTATTTTTAGTTTTGTTAAAATAATTTAAAGTTAGTTGTCAATTGTATATTATTAGTTCGTCTATGTATTTTTTTTTAAAAAATATTTTCATGATTTATCAATGTCATATTAATTACGATTTAATAGCGAGTCAATTTCTATTTGAAATTAAATAGTAAAACACAATTTTTCGCTATTAAAATAATAATTTTCAGGTATTGGTGGAATTCAATTATTCGCCTAAACATTCTGACATTTAAATTAATATTATGTTACTTATATAAATCTATTTAGATATCAACAATAATAGGTAATGATAATTATTAATGTATTATTTTTCCGATTCCCCTAAAACCGTAAATATTGTATAGAAACTGCACTCCCTACATCATATCAAAACAAACGGATAAAATGAATAATAATCGCCTCTGCGATATCATTTTCAAAACGATGTATACCATAATATTATATGGCATATAATAGATATTATTTAAATTATCTTTACGAGACGTCATAATAACACAATATTTAGAATTTATTATAGCGTTGGTATATTTTAATTTTCTCATTTTAACTAATTCGTCCTGAAACTCCGGTGTACCAACACCGCCCGATTAGTGTACGCAGACGTGTTAACGTGCACCTACCCGGTATCTACTCTACCCTATTACCGCGATAACCTAACCTTTATTACCGGAATGTATATTATCACCGATCCGTACAATTTGACGATGGGTTTTACGGCCACTTTGTCAGTGTTCTCTAATAGACGTTAAGCTGTCCCTCTAAAGGACCTGAGGCCACTATAGTTTACTCTACTCACATACATTAATCCAGGTCTGCCGAACAGTCTTGGCTGCTACACTCGTTCACGTAACAATATATACCTCGCAGCGCATAAATGGATTACCGTGGTCACTGTGCGACTGTCCACGGCCGTCGAGAATTCACCATGTTTACAATCACAAAGTATTTGTGTTCGTGAGGATGCAATAATATTATATTCCTAATAAATAATTTAGTGCCATTGATTTTATAATAACGGACGCGTATTCATCTTACCGCCGTGTCTACTTTGCATAATATAGTCACAGCTGAAAATCGGGTACCTGTTGAGTGAGCTAATGTTTTTTTTTTCCATAATTACAATTTCACTATAATATAATATATTATGTATAATATAATATTACAAAAATACATTAGGATTTATTTATTTTGTCATGGTTATATATTTTACGCTAAGGCGAATGTCAAAATTCACTGATGAATATCACATTCACCAAAATGTCTGGTGAATGTCAATTTCTTCTTGGATGCAGACATTTTCACTGGTGAATTTTGTAAAAAAAAAGATGGATGAACTCAAAAGGAACTTTTATGTAATACCTACCTGATATAAATTCAAAAGATGAACTATACGTTTATATTAATATATATTATTTATTATTAACTATTAATAAATGAACAATAAATTATTCTATTTTGTACTATAAATTACTTGTTGCAACAAGATAAATTATCGTGACATTTTGAGTTGTATAGAAGTCCAGAGGAACGATAACTAGACTTCTTTGGTACACACTTTGTCTTACTATTGTATCTCAAGTAACCCTGTCCACCTGTTTGATAAATTGTAGTGGAAGCTTTCGTTAAGGACACCGAACAACTTCTTCAGGAGATAATAGTTGTTCTTTGCATAAAGCAAATTGATTACGGGTATATAATTGGTTTATTACACCCTCCTCTAGTCTTCTGTGCCTAGTGTGTACAATTCACTATCGACAGCTACGACCACTGCCAATATATTCTGTGGATCACTCGGTCAACAATGCGGACTCGAATACGATCAGTATCACCAGGTTTGGCTCGAGTAAACTATATTGTCTCGATAAACGTAGCATTCTTTCAGCTTAAAGTCCCATTTTTGCTGCTGCTCTACGATACCAGACGTATCACTCAGTACGCGATTACGCGGAAGCTTCGTGTGTGAGACCGCCACGTGAAATGTGTCTTTGATATTATTATATGGATCATTAAACGCCGTTCGATCAAATAATACCTAGGTTTGTATGGTTTTTAATAATATATCATACCTACTTATGACGTTGTACACTTTTTAAAAAAAAAATTTTTATTTTATTTAGGTAAATGCCAAATTGTAATTATGAAATAACTTGATTAAAAATAATAAAATATTATTACGTTAATTTATCAGTTATAAAACGTTTCAAATTAAACGTATAAAAATATATACATTTTTATAAAACACTGATTCGAAAAGAAAAAGTATATTATTATCATCTTGCTTTCGAGATAACTAGAAAATTTACAAACAACGAATAATATCATTACCTACATTAAACTTTACCGAGTACTAGCAATGCGGCGTTCTCAAGAATTTTTAATGGATGAGGAAAGAAAACATGATTGTAAAGTTTACCATTGCAAGTTAGTCCTTTATCATCTTCCCTTTTTAATACAAATATAATATACATTAAATCCCAATAAATATTATTATTATACCATACCTCTTCGCAATTAAAAATAGTATAGTTTTAGTTTATAAATGTATAAAAAAATTTCTTGATTTTTGGGACATATGACATCAAGAACATCTTCAGGATCAAAAACTTCTTTTCCGTAGACTGCCAACAATGTTAACCAATTGAGATCGTTCAAAATAATTACGTTAAATCAGCAAAATAATGTTACATTGATCAATTTACTCTTTACTTCAATAGTTCAGTCATTGTATATAATATATATTAGGTATGTTTTCAGTATTTTTATACAAGAAACTGTTCTCTTAGGATTCGACGTAGAAACCAGTACCTATGGTTCTGGAGCATAATAATAAATAAATAATTATATATATATATATATAAATAATTGCGAAATATTAAATGAGTAAATTATACATTCCTACATAAATGTAGAGCATCTAGGCTATGTCAAGAAATGTATGATCTGATTTCAATTTTTACTGCCATTTCATAGTTCAGCAAGTGCGGCTGTCGGCTCGAATGTTAGCTGAGTTAAAGTGTAATGTAATCAGTATTTCAAACGGTTGATAGATATTAATATATTATATATACATAAAATGATAACGATGAATCAAAAATTATTAATAAATCTTCACAAATTTGCTATATCATTAGCTGCCACTTACATTATGCGCATAAAAAAACTCCAATATCAAAAGGCCATGTGCGTCTGTCGCCACCAAAAATGCTTTCCGCCGAAAACTCTCTTAGTAAATACTAAGAATAATTATGAAGTATAATATATTTAAAATTGGACAGTTATCAAAATAATGTTTAAAAAATTCCATCTTTCGTACCACTATAATATTATTCCTACCTAATCTAATACCGACCAAAAATTGACAACAAACCACACTTTATAACTTTACTTTACTTTACTTTACACCGACTTTCGCAACGGCGTCGTAAGCATAAGTTAACTAGAATTAATGTTTACCGCGGGTCACATTACATAAAAACTAAACAAAAGTATTAAATTTACATTTTCTTGGCGAGTGCTGCTTTGTACAGAATGTATCATATATGCTATTTGCATGTTTATATGTTATTACTTCTGTACGTTGAAACAACGCAGATATTATGATAATCGAGTGTAAACCGTTTACAGTATATTGTAGGTAGCAGTTATACATAATTATTATTATAGTATCGTATAATTTTCCACGAGGTAATTTGTCGCGGGTATTTAATTGTATAGCATTTATCATTTCGGGTGGTGTTTATACGTATAATATTATATTATGGTTTGTAAAAAATAAAATTCTATAAAAACGAATTTTCAATGTGATATTCACACCATTGAATAGACGCTCTATTGATTCCGAATATTTGTACACGATTGTGGTATGATATTTTGTCGGTGAACATTACCTACTGTTTAATAGGTACACTCTATTCCGTCAATTTCAAAATGTTCATTTTTTTTCGATCTAAAATACTTTTACACAATTTAAGTAGGATTTTTCTTTTCTAAGATCTAAAATCCACGCACATGACGTCATTTCAATTGTTTCCTTTGGCTACAGTGGTAGAATTATTATTTTAGTTTTGAAATATAAACAATCGATTTTTGAAATTTCATGGATATTATAATGTTTTCCAACGTATAGACGTACATAATATGTACTTATCTATTTACATACCCCCGTAAGGGCCTTAAAAAAACTTGAATTATACTTTTTCAAAAACGATCCACTGATGTCCTCTATCAAAAATATTCACAACTATTTCGTGTACTTCAATTTTATCCTCTTAAGGGAATCTCCCATTCCAACGTGTGTTGTGTTTTCGAATTAGGTTTTTGACACTCCCCGATGTATCGAGGTATAATTGAATCGTTTTATTTTTCGCAGGTTTTACCTAAAATTATATATATTTTTTTCCTTCACCTGGACATCCACATAGCTAAGACGAACATTTAAATATATTTACTTTTCCAATCTTTACTTTATAGATTTGAAATTTAACGTCTGTAAACGTTGATAACATCAGCATTTGCGTGAGCAAATAGTATATTATGTTCCTACCTACTTGTACAGTTTTACCGACTGGCTATTAATACACTTCATCCACATAATATTATAGTGTCGTTTTAATTAAAGAAAAATATTATGCGTGGACCATAATAATATATAATAATATGATATGATATAATATGTGGCGCACAAACTACAAACGGACTCGTTTCTCGTAGTTATAATAATTTTACACTTCCACACTCCCTGCACGTCTTACGACTCTATAATATCTATTATATAATATGTAACCTGCTCAGTACCTAGTGCGGTATACGTTTTATAAAATATGCGTAAGCCGAGGATAGATTTATAGCAATATTATAATATATATGCACCGTCCGTTTTATTAATTAAATCCGCGGACCACCTTTGGTTTTTCCTTTCGGAAAACCATAATGATATTCGTATACCTACAACTGTGTAGCGTGCCGTTCTTATTTCTTCGTCTCGGTTTTTTCTTCGATATTTTATTCGTCGCCCGCGTGGCGCGCGTATTATCATCGCCACCGATTCGGCGCCGCCACCGACGACGCCGGCCCGAGTCGTATTCCGGGCGACGACTCGTTGCGTGGCGCACGTGCGAGCATACTGTTGTGGGGCGACTCGACGGCGGTGCCAGTTGTGGCGATTCCGGTGATATTGAAACGCTCACGTGCGGGGGTGTACGTCATAACAAGTAATTTGTGTTGTTGTTGTTGTTGTTGCTGTCGTTTACGCCGATCGCGACTTACATTTTCGGACGAATCACATTTTGTTCATAAATATAATAATATATTATAATACCATCTCGACCGTTTTAATATATTTGAATATATTACCTGTACTGCCGTCGTCGTTGTCATTTTTGTTTGTCGTCGCCGTTGTTGTTGTTGTTGTTATTGTTGGTGTTGGTGTTGTCGTGCCACGAGTGCGGTGATTTTTGCCGTACATCACACAGACCAGTATCAGTCTTTTGAGAAATTATACGTGAGTACTTACTTTTACAAAATATCAGCTATTATAATATATCATGCTAATTGGATTTAAAAACTGAATATTATAATTTGATTTTTAAATGCTTTTGTATATAGCAACATAAGGAAGTTGTTGCTATTGCTATTATAAGACCACACTTTCTTAAAACGTTCAAAAATATTCTTGTATAAAAATGATAGATAAGGGCTTCTTTGAAAAATAAAAACAGGCGACTCGCTCCGATGTGTGTAAAAAACAAACAGTAGGTAAGTATTTCGAGTGTACCTCATCATTGAGTAATGAAACTGTAATGAATATATTATATTTGAATTCAATGATAATTCATTGTATACGAAAAACGATTCTGAATGAATGAAATGGTTGGATTAGCCTTTATTTCTTAAGATGCTTAAGTTATATTATAATTAAAAAGCGACTTTTCAAGTTCTTAAATGCTTCAAACATGATTCTATTATGCTCTAAATAAAAAACCTTAAAATATTCCCTTAGTAATCCTTAAACTGGTAAAGCTTTTTTTTTCTTCAAATAATTTAAAAATCTGTACACGAGTTACAATAAGAAAGAAATGTGTAATAGCTGGTATGGTTACATTAAGCTTTATAAATGTATATTATTTACAATAAATGCACATCGTGTAATATGACTAAACTTGAAAATAATTATTACATATTTTCTTTACCTAGTAAATTATTTAAATTCGACCATATTTTAAACAATTAAATACATTTGAAAATGTCCAATGTAATTACAAAAAAGTTGTTCAACGATTTCTAAGATTATAATTTTTAAATTAAAAATATTTATTTTTCCTATGAAGAAATAATTACAAATTTACAACACAAGAAATTAAGAAATCTGTTTTTTTCAATGGAAAATAACAATAACAATACAATAGGTACATTGTCAAATATAAAATACAGTCAGAATATTCTTTTATTTCTAAAATATGGATACCTATGTACAAAATCAATTTTTGTCTAGGAATTTTGTAATGGATAACATTGTACCCTTGTTTCGGTGTATAAAGTCAATAAATATAATATGTAAAACCTAAAAATCTGCTCTCTAATAATTGTAATAAATTTGTAATTGTATTATTATTATTTATATTAGTATATTCTGAAATCTGAATTCAGGAGGTTGAAGTAATTTTTGAAAAAAAACATTGCATACCTGTAACTATAACATACATATTTTTTTCTTCTTTCAAGACAATTTACAATCTATAAAATAAATACGGTAATCAATAAATTTGATAAATTATTATATGCACGTATGTATTACGTAAAAATGAACTATACATGGTGAAAAAGTCACCCATCGTTAACAATCCCTTAGGAGTATAACTTATTAAGTTCTAAGTCAATACAGACGTACCGCAGAACGCCGTGAATAGGTTTGTGGTATAAATAGGTTAAAATTAATCTAAATATTATTGTGTATAGAAATTGTAATATTATACGTAATGGTAAAAAGTTTCAATTCTCTACGGTCGATTGAAGCATAACACAATTGTAATAATATATTTTGGATATTTTTGAATTCTTTAAGAAAAACTAATAAGGAATATTTTATTGCATTTCGTTTGGACTTTTGACCAAGAAAAAACAATTGTATCCACATCAATCGTAGCATATATTTTTTTTTTAAGTGAAACTTTCAAATGTCTATAAATAGCAGAAAAATATCCAAATTATACCATGTCTATACTTTATTCACGTTAAGAAGGAACCTCGTAGAACTGTGAGCAGGGGCGTGGCTGTACTATACGACAAGCGTAGAGTTTGTTTACTCAGGGGGGGGGGACGAACGGGTGTTATCTGACCGACGAAAACTGGTCGTCGCAAAGCTTTCTTCTTATTGTGAATAGTTCATAGAAAATTCTATTAATTATTTTATTTGATAAACATGTCGAGTTTCCATGGTTGTTTGTATTTTGTAAGAATACACTGTTATGTAAAGCTTCTCACGTTTTCCGTTGTTTTTGGTTAGAATTTCCAAAACTATTTAGAAAAATACTGGTAATTTTCTAACAGTTTATTATAAACATATATTTAATAGGATTTACAATATTTTAACGTACAGTATTTCTACGTAAGATATAAAATATTGCACACATCAAGTTATTTTGATCCCTTACAATATTTTTTATGCCAAACAAGTTTGTGTAACTATGTGTATGTATATGTATGTATATGTTAACCCTTCAACTATACTTAGTAGGTTGATTTGATTCAAACCGTTTGAATAACCAACAATTATTATAATAATTTGTTTTTCATCATCATAGTTTTTCTCTTATTGCAGTATGCCAGGATAATGAATAATGATTTTATATTTGGATTTTAGAGCTCTCTTTTTAAACTACCTACTTGTCTACTCACATAATATTACTATACCTACCAGCTATACCCATATAATAATTACACATCACTAAATTATGCTTCGGAAATTCGCTAATGAACTTAACCAATAATTTATCATTATAGCATAGTATGTATCATGATATGACATATATTGTATAATATACTATGTAAAACAAGTCACAATATAAAAATGTGTTATTTAAATATCCCAACATATTGTCAAACTTTGAATGATTGATTTTTTTCAAGCGTTGCTAAATGAACCCTTGCTTTGTAAATTATAATTGATTTTTTTATAACATTAAATAAAACAATTTTATTAAAGAACGTTCAAATTTAACAACACAAATCACAATAATTTAATTAGTTAAATAAATTATCAGCGATTGCAAATTGAATGTACCAATATAATTATGTATATATACATTTTTGTTATGACTATTTGTTTGGATTTTAACTTGTAGTTATATTAAAAACTGTAAATTATTTTATTAAACCATTTTAATATTTAACAGATCTAATGATGTTATGTAAATTCCACATACATACCTATTATATAAAGCTCTCTTTTAAATTAAATTATTCCAAATCATTTTGAACCAGCAGTTTTTATTTTCCAAACGGTCATCTAATAGCTTTGTTGAATGGTCCATCAGATGAATTACAGCCATTGTTGTGAAGGGAAACATTTTTTTGTTTTAAAACTATTTCTATCGTAAGGCTTCAAATGAAAATGTGGCCAGGACCGGCAGGACCTCTATATTGTTTGAATCACAATAATTCAAAGAATATAGTAGGTAACTATTTTAAGTCTAATCGTTTGAAATATATCGAGCCGAGAATTGAAATTTAATTATTTATTTATTTAGAGATTATATTATTATAATTCAGAGAAATAATTTACAATACAATTTTAGTGAAATCCTAAGAACGTAGACGTTTCCCCTTCAATTATTATCATTATTGATACGTAATTATAATTACGCAGGACCTTTAATCTAATCGTAAAACCATTTTTTTAACACCTTATATATTGCACTTAATATATACCTTGTAGAATATATCTCTAGATATTAAAATATTTTTAACTCATTTACATTTTAAAATATAATTTTGAAAATAGTTACTTGCATAGGCATTGAATAGGCATCTATATACAACGGTATACAGTCGAATAATTCAAAATTCCTAGTCCGAATATTAGAGAACCTGTGTACAACATTACTTACAACATGCATTTGAATGATTTTTACATATTGTGTAAGTAATGTAGATTATTAAATGTATAAGGTTACGGGGCTGTTATAATCTCTCTTTTGTTGTAGTTTTTTCTGAAATGTGTTGTATATTGATGGGTTTTAAATCCTGTTTTCAGTTAAACATTTTTCATAGTTAATTTTTTCTGGTTTACAGGAAAACACAATATATTCGCTTAAAGTTTTAGGCATTCATTTTGATAGACACCCATTTCATACTGTTTCTTTTAAACATTTATGTAGTGTGTAAAAAAAAATATTCGTACATTATCTAACAATACACAACAGTTTTAATATAATTAGGAACACGTAGATGAATTTATGTATTTGTATTTACTTCAGTAGGTACCTATATTATAAATATTAAGTAAATACTGAATTTAATAAAATACAATTATTATAGTGTTTATCATTTGAATATATGGTATTCATGGCTGTCTACAATATATTACCTATCATGCGGAAAATGCATAATAATTAATGAGAGTTATTTACATATTTATATAAAATCCTATATTGTATAATATTAAAAGTTAATGTATTGTGAGCAAAAACCTAAAATTTTTGTGCAATTTTTTTGGTCCAAATTAAACTTATAGATGTGTTGCATGAGTGTTGTCATGACCATTAAATTAGAAAAAAAACACTATTTTTTTGATAAAAAAAAATTTCATGTGTTATGTACCTTCCTAAGTGGTTCTTGAAATATGACGTTGAGAGTTGAGACACTTTTTATAGTGTCGAGGATACCCAATATAATAAGGTTTAAAACAATAATAATAATAATTCAATAATAACACTTTTATTTTTTTCTTTAACACATTTTCTTTGTTTCAACATAACATAAGAATCGATACTACATGGTATACATGGCTAGAGCTATTCGTGGAAAAAAATAATATCGATAAACTCGTTTAATAAAACATTATGTTACCGTCTATTCTATAAATATATCTACTCGGCCACTTATTCCGACGGACGTCGTATTATGAATTCTATATGTTAAATAAATTTATAGTATATCGATGTTATACGATCACTGGTTTTTAGCTGTTATATGACGTGTATTTAATGTACCTGTACAAACATGTTTTCTTTTTTAAAGAACACGGTGTGTGAAACGTAAAACGTTTGCTAGGTAAAAACTGGCGGTCGCCTCCGTAAGCATTTAATAATATTTATGTGCCGAAAAAATTTTAAGTATTAGAAGCGTTAAAAAAGTTTTACATATTTTTTTTATGACGTTTTGGAAGCAACGGATGGATGTGAAATGGACCGTATGGCGAATGGGTAATACCCTAACGATATGAACATAAAAAAATAATAATACATAAACAAACGGGTGCGGGCGACTAAATGCTACTTTTCGACGAACTTTTACACATTTAACGTTTATTAATTTCTTCGCCGAGAAGGAATATTAAAAATAATATTTATCGGTACCATAAAGCAATAGCGATGGAAAAATACCACACCAAAATCGTATGTATACAAATGGTATACTAATAATATATTAATAATAACCTACAACACGTAATTTAGTAGAACATTAATTGATTACCTACCCTCTTGGTAGTAAGGTCTTGGTTTTTTTCTCGATTGATCTCTTTAATAAATAATAATACTATTATAAAATTAGTATCGAATATAGTTAAAATGATTACGATTACTAAAAAAAAAATCTAATAATTTCATTGACATGAAGCTCTAAGTAATAAATAACAATAGAGTTTTATTAAAAATGAATTAGTCGCTCCTCGCCACAACGGTCATACTTCATATTATACGCCATTGAATAGTCGTGGACATATAGTACGCCGAGAAATATAATATATTATATTATACGAATCTTAAAGTTAATATATATAATATATATATTGTCCTACATAGGTGAACATATAATAATATGTTTGCAGGTGGGTTTTGCGTGTCGACGGTATATATTATATTGTGTGTAATGTGTGCGTGAGTTCGTGTGTGCGTGTATTACGTGTGAAACATAAACTAGTCAAGTTTTCTCTCCTGCCAGTCTTACTTTTTTAGATTCTTTATTTTTTATTATTATTTTTTTTCTCCAATGTGGATTTATTTCATTTTTATTTTATTCGCGCCGAAATCCAATAACGCGGAGAGTAGGGTTAAATCTCGACGGGCGCGCTGTTTATCTCAACGGCGCATTCCCAATGGATCGGACGGACAGCGACTAGAGCTAACCTCTAACAAACCGAACGAAAGATTACATCACCCGCGAGTGTACCTACACCATATACCAAAACGTATAATATTACGTACGTTGTTCGCCAAATTCGTTATTATATTATATCTCATTTTTATTTCGATTTCAATGCATACATAAAATATGTGGGTATAGGTAAACCGTACACGGAAGTATTGTTATTTGTTTCCTCATAAACGAAAATTATTTTCATATCAGCTATACTATCAATCCTCTATGTTTATTTGTCATATTCCTCTTTACTCTTCAGAGTGTGCAAACAATATACGTGCATGTGTCACTTTTGTATATGCATTGTGTGTAAAATCTTTTCCGTACACGTTAAACCTCCGCCATTCGATGAGCTAGATACTGCTTTGAACATAAATAACCAAGTATCAATTCTACCGGGGATTATCTAAATTTTGTTTTTTAATAAAGTTAAAAAGAGTTTTCAACGTTTAATAAAACATGTTTTTTAAATACGACATCCTTGTTTTCTGTAAAGTGTTTTCTATAATGATGAATATTCTTTAATGTTTTTAATTTACCTATTCGTATTTATACTTTGGTAGTTTTTATATTATTGTTTTAAATGTTAATACAAGTTTATGATACACACTAATAATATATTCTTAACGTATTTTATATCAGAAAACTATTTCAAATTTCGATGAAATTTGTATTTCTAAGTGACAATTAGAAAATAAGAACCCTCTGGTACTATTGTCAGGTCACTTCGGTAATAATCAATTAATGTCGGTTAATTTGGGTTGGTCATAGAGTGGAAAATGTAATTAATTATTTAAACCAGCTCAAGCACAAACCATATACATACTGAAATCATACATTGTGTTAACACTTAAGTCTTAACGTTCTGGTTTCTATGGTTTTGTAATAGAAGCATATATTATGTCATGTTATTTTCTGATTTATGTTGAATAAATCACGACAGATGTGTAATCAACAGTTCAGTTGTGTCTCTGCCGTCGTCCTGGTTCTATTGTTGGCAAATAAATTAAGAACGAAGATGAGATTTCGTGTAGGAAAGACAAAGAACTCAAAACAAATGTTTAAAGATCAACGTGCATTATTGCATATAAAAAAGTAGAGTTTTCAACATAGATGCGGGTTTCTAAAAAAGTAGTGATTTTTAAACTATCCAAATTAGTATCAAGGTAATGCTAAATATCCTAAATCCACTATCCCGGGGAGAGAGAGGAAACATTATGATCCAAAAGTAAAACGGAATAGTTTTATAATAAAGTTTACATTACGTACCTATCCAAATAATCCCAACTATAATTTACCGTTGTCGTATATTTCTTAAAATAACTTGAAATATTCGAAAATCACAGTAATTTTTAATCCTCTCATTCGTAACAAATATAAATGCAATAATTTATTAATCATCATAATGCCGCATAACCGCCACAAGCTATTAAAATATATTATACGTAAGCATCGTTTTGAAAAGGAAACAATTATGAACGATTGAAAAAATGTGATTGAGCTGAATAATCGGAGCATTCCCGATGAATATCGAACACAGTAAATTACAATCAACAAAACTCAAGGGCTGCAGAGTATTGATCTGATAATACAGACATATTGTGTTTAGACAAACCGGTGTTCAGTCATAGGAAATTATGCGTGAATATATATCATATATCCAGATGTATCAACAAAAAAAATTAATTCTAAACAAAAACGTGTTATAAATGGGCTAAGCCATTGTATGGTGTAAGATATGGATATATGGTTGGTGTCTATATAAATTGTTTTCGAAAAACGATAATGATTAAATTTTAGTTTAAGCAAATGCAATAATGACTTTGTTAAAAACAGATGGTTGATCATATTTTTCACCGGTTTGAGTTTTTATCAAAGAACACTCCGAAGTAACATCTGTGTTCAATTTACAATCTATACACTGCTCCATATTTGTTGAGCTTTTGTACTACCTACCTCATAAGACATAAAGTGTTACACTACAGCATATTTGTAGAAACAAGAACTTCACTTTACAACAAAGAGAAAAAAAAATTTCCCTACAAATGTTCTATGTTTGTAAGTTTGGCCAAACATTTTTTTCTTGATAAAATGATAAATAAAATGTAAGAACTTAATACTTACCTAAACGTGGTATGCTAAATAAATAAATATGAATTATAGTTAAAATTAATTTAGTTAATTTAGTTAACTAATTAAAGTACAAAGCTAATATTAGATAATATAATGTATTATATATTATTATAATACACTCATACTGTTTAACATACATTAAATTTCAAACACATTTTCTATCAATTAAATATTGACATAATGACATCTGAATGACTTCAAAAAGTACATTACTTGATTTTACTGCTGTATTTCTTGCACTATTCAATTATTAAATTACAAATATAATTTGAGAAAATAGTTTTGTAGTAGGTAGTTTAAAGTTACTACTTAGATACATGACGTGTACAAAAAAAAAAACAATAATTTGTATATAATAAACATTATGTTATTGTAATATTCATTCATCTAAATGAATAACTCATATGGAAAATTTTTGAGTAATTTACAATAACCTTCATAGAAAATACAAGTGTTTCTATTTAATTTTATAGTTACGAAGTTTGGATCAAAAGTTTTGAGTACAGTAATTCATCAAATGTGGTTTTGGTACTAGAAACATAATAATATTAATAGCAACAGTGACATAACTCTTAAAACGGATGACATAAATAATTTTAGTCTTACATATATATTATTATTATATGCGATAAAGACTAAAGTTTTTGATAAGGACTTTCAGTCATTACTTATAAATTGTTTTTAAAACGTGTTAGGCTTCTAAAGTAAGTATATAGGTACCCATAACACCCACAATATATTTTATTTTCGTTGCCTCTTAATAGTTACTGTATACTTGACATAACACTTGCTACTTACACTACCAACAAAAATAATACTATTCAGCCGTACTTGTCGTACCGTTTCACAGCTTTATTGTAGACATTTCAACAGTATAATATTATATATATCATATGATATATATCATTGTATTTAGATTTTTTGTTTTTACTGATTTATTAACATTATATTATAATTATACATTTCCAACTCAATAATAATATTGTTCGTAAAATACGTATATCAATAAAGCCCTTATAGATAGTTTTCATTTTTGATTCATTCAAAACCTTAAAAAAATATCCAGTTTCCATACTATGTTTCTTATATCCGACTTTTCTTAAATGTACATAATATTTATACATACGCATAATATATGAATATACGTACTTTTCAAATTGTTGATTTTTTTTCATAACAAAATATATTACCGGGATATTTTTATTATATAATTATAATTAAAGCCTTCATTAAAAGCTTGAACCATTTTCTGGTTAATGCACTTAAGTTACCTAATTTACTCTAAGCACTTCATAAGCAAAAAAGTAATGATGAAAGCAGTTTTTAAAAACTTTTTTTTCGTTTAGTCCATATAATATAATATATTATACCTCTATTTATGTTCAATTATTTTATTATTTTTAATTCTAATATTAAGCAAAAACGAAAGATGATGAAAAAATATTTATTCGTAATCGGCCTAATATTCTTTTTACTACCTTATATTGTATGTAGATATTTTATACATACCTATATACAGGATGGTTCACCAAGCATGGTCACCCTAATTTCTTATCTTTAATAATGAAATTATTCAAATTCTGATTTATGAAATTTTTAATTATACTCACTGACCATTTACTTAAATTCTTGAATTTTTTAGGAGTACATAAGGAGTGTTCTGCGGTTATTCAATCTTCTGTTTTTCAAACGAGAAGCTCCTTTTTGAATGTAATTTATTTACCATATAATTTTTCTGAAAATGTTGACTATCAAAATTCAAATTTAAACAAGTATAGTTATATAGTTTTTGAGTTATTTAACTTTGTGTACCTACTAGATATGGTAGATAGGATATGGTCCACGATAATGGGTTTGAAAGATATGGGAGCTATGGTGATTTAAAAATCTTGGTGATTATTAATAATTTATCAACATTATCAATTTGTAAACATTTTAAAAAAAAGTCTTTGAGTATATTTAACAATTTCTAATACCAGAACTTGAATAATTTCATTATTAAAAGAAAGATGGGAATGAACATGCTTGGTGAATTACCCTGTATATAAATAATTATAATTGTTTAGATTTTAGAACAATATTGAGTTTAGACACACAGTCAGATCACTATTATTATAGATACCTACTTGCTATATTACTATAACTAAATAATAATTTGCATATTAATTCCATCGAGACGTTTATTGATCCACGCAAATAAAAAATAAATTTTATTCTCATGGAAAATACATATGCATAAATATATAACATTTTTATTTTCTGCTATTATCAAACATTGAACAAAAATATTAATATGGTTATTAAAATTGGCAAGAGTGACATTTTATCGAAAATTTAATTGTATTCAATTTAGTGTGTACATTAAACATCCCACAGGGATTGGATACGATAAATAATTTATTAATGTTACATAAACTGGCATCCACTATAAACATGTTGGTATCCGTTGGATTTAAGCTATGTAGCTTATTAGGTACCGTTATAGAAATTATTTAAATGCAGACAATTTATTTCATGACTATTATAGGTAGGTATAGTATCGCGTTAGATTCCTAACAAGACAATAAATGTTTATTTGTTTTACGTAAGCATTTTGTTTTATTATATTTTGGGTATTTTAGGGCAGACGGCGCACTCAAAAAATCTCGTGTAGCCCCTTCAAAGATCAGAATTCGATACTGCGTGGTAATTTGATAATAATATAGTTTTCGATTTTTCTCAATTGTTTTTCTCTAAGCGTTAAATAAAAAAAACCATCTACAATATTATGGTAGAAAATTGTTGATCAAATGCAGGCAACGCAATAATTGAGTTCCGTTCAAAATTGGTTTTTGAATCATTGCTTTGAAATGTACGAGTAATACACTAATACCTTTAACCACCTGCACCACGTGAACCTGTGTGGAGGTGAACGAACAGTTTCGAGTGCACGACACGGCAACTCTTTATAGGTAGGTTTTTATATCCCGTTTGACTTTCTTTTTTTTTTTAAACCAATGTCTACCTCAGCCCTTTACCATTGTTTCGGGTTTGCTATAATATACATTTATCATTTTTTTTTCAATAATAACCAATTCCATAATATAATATTTAATTGTAAGTCGTTAGTAAATATTTACACACTGTATTTTGAAACTATTGGTTTACGAGATCGAGAAGGTTTTTACTTTTTAATACTTGTTTGAAATTGAGATAAGTACTTTTAAAATCGACTTCACATTGTGTGCGTTTCAACTATTCGAATCGTAATAACGGATAAGCCTTTATAAGGAATGAAAATTGTACATATTTTACTTACACTATACTTATATTATAATATATTATGCAACATCTAATAATGTCGATTGGCTACAATATAATGTTCCTTTATTACAGCAACGAGCCTTATAATGTTACCCTGAGGAAGGTTTAACTGTTATAGTTAATATTATTATAATATGCCTGCTCACCTGAAACATTACACTGAATAAGGGATATTTTGGGTATTCTCACTTAAGTATTAAATGTTTAATATTGTATATCAAAATATGGTTATGATGATTTGTAAGTATAGCGGTTACTCCACTTAACGCTATTTTTAAAAACGCATCTAAATATTAATAATCATTACAATATATTTTGATAAAGATAAGGATCTTTGTTGTGTTTTTATCATATTTTTTTTAAGGTATATCGGTAGTACTATTAGTACTAATTATTATTAACATTAATTAATTGCGCAACGTATATATATATATATATAATTCACCTATAACATAACCTACTAAATTTTATAATGTTATTCATATAATACACTAGCTGACTCCGTGCACTTTGTAGCCTGTTAAAAATGCCAACTCTTTCAACTTTTAGAAATTAATTTTAAAATTATTTTATAGCAATAATTACCGCATTAAATATTTTAAACTGTAACCAATAGCAATAATTTATAAACAAAGATTTCAATAGTAAATCTCAAAACCCTTTCTTAAATGTTCAATAAAAAAACTTAAAGGCAACTTATCGGGATGATAATTATCTTATATTTTAAGTTTTTGTGTAATCACACAAGTTGACCATAATCTTATCAAACCTGGTCGAATAGTTTTTAAGTGCATTGAACGTAAACTCGTTGTATGTGTGATTTTTATATATTAAAATATCATTCTACTTTCTGATGCTGAATTTTTTTGAGGAAAATTAACAGTCTTAAAAATAATTATTACATTTTCTAACAAATTCAAAAACATAATATTTCAGATATTTAGTTCTATATTTTACTGTACAAAATTAGTATTCGAATCGAAATTATGTTATAATGTTTTAGTTTTGAACACAAAGTGCTGTAACAACGTTTTACGTTTCTAAATAGTGTGTTGTACAAAACTCTAAGCTTCTTATCCTAATAATCTCGTTGGGTAATTTCAATTCGTGAACATTCGAATTCCCCCTGAGGCAGATGACAGACCTCGAACATGTTTCAACCCAAATATTCAGCCGAATGACAATATAATAACGGTTTACCATTTATCATTTCTACGTTACAACCAGTTATAATATTGGAGTTTGATTGTTAAATTACCTCAACCTTCTGTATACGATATGCCTATTATCAGTTATAATAGAATGAAGACCCTATATTTAAAAAATTTTAACAAATAACAGATATTTTTTTTAACCATAGATGATTGCAGTGTGTGTCTACTATAGTACTATAATTTAGGTAGGTATACTTGAATAACGTAAGTCTTTAAAATAAATGAAAGTGGTATAATTATACACAGAAAATAAATAAAGCTCGAACCAAATCTCCCCGGGAAAACTTTTTGATATAACAACTATAACAAGTTAAATAAGTTTAATTTTACCGGCTAAAAAGTGAAAAACACTTTCTTGCATTAACGTAAAAAAACCGTCTGCTTGAATCGCTCTATTTCTCAGTTTCGTGTACCGGTAATCGATTCGCGTTTAATAGGATTTGTTTTTTTTCATCCCTTGAACCATGATCCGTTACAGTGGCAGTGTGTTTACATTGTATGGCATAGAAACGTTAAGTGAAAATTCGGTATGAAGTCATAAAAAATGACGTGATCGTGTGTCCATCGATGGCCCCCGATGTCCAACAAGTCGTACGTAATGCGACTCTGATACACCATCCGACGTTTTAGTACTTACTGTACTTTGAAATGTTTTCATTGCTACTGTGGAATGACTAATTTTCGATCGTCTCCACACATTTTAATTCTCATCAGACTTCGGCCGTCGTGTTCATCGACCCGTCCTCGAGATTAGACGCTATTTTCGAATGCCATTATGTTATATGGCTGTTAACGATTTAGGTACCGACGTCTTAGTTTGTTATTTATTAATACTATTTATAATTATAACGATTACAACGGTTAAATTTACCCTGGTTTACAAATATGAATTTAATTTACTACCTACTTCCCTATTCAACAGCTGCGATGTACCTACTAAATTTGCATTTGATTAGGTATATTATGTCGGATTAGATAAGCAATATTGTTATTATTATTTCAATTATATTTAATTCTACACTGATTATTATGAATCAAATATATAATATACTAGAAACTTGATTTTACTTACACTCTCGTTTTGTATTATAGTCGTTTTGATTGCAATCAATGTAGAAATATTTTTTGTAGTTTGGACTAATTGCGTTCAGAATGGGATGTAACCTAACGATTTTTTACTATATACCTACGCATTTTCAGTCAAAACATTGAATTGAAGTTGTCTTCGTCGTCGTCCATCATTGCTGCAGTGGGTGGAGGACGACTGCCGACCATATTATTGTGACCATTGAAATTGTTTGAACCCGTCAGTGGAATGTGGAATTTTCCCCGATCGTTTTCAATATCAGTTATATCGTTAAGTGTCGTACGCAATATAATAGTGTTTAACGGTTGGTTGTCAATGTGAAAAATTTAATTAAAACCGTTGCGGGTAGGTACGCTGCATTATTCTTCAGGGATGATCGAACTATATTATAAGACGTTTATACTGTCTATCCACGCCGTACAATAATAATAATACCTAATAATATAATATATCATGTGATATTGATGCGACCTTATTGTACACGTGAATAATTAGTGTGCAGGTATTCACGCAACAATGTAATATATTATATTATGAGACTCATAGGCCACACGTATCGGCGATGGGGTCGTCTCGGACGAGAATTGATTTTTCGTTTTTATATTAATCACGATTCTCGGTGGTATATCGGTGTACAGTATAACAATATTGTGTACGCGATAGAGAATTGCGTTTATTGTGTATATATATTTCGTAGACGTGTTACATTTTATAGAACTTTTTTTTTATTTTTACAAGTAATATAATATATACAATCTGTATCTTTAATACAATAAGAATATATGCTAAAAGTACATTCACAGGAAATAATTTGATAAAAGGAGTCACCCGCATTGATGACACTTTCTATGGTTATTAATTATTTACTTAATAATTATTACGATTTTTTTTTTTGATTTTTTTTTTACTGAAGCAAATCACGACACCACTTGCGCTTTAAACGTCTTAGGGGATTACCTGGTATGGTAGCGGAGGCCAATTTTTTGATGAGTGGATTGGAATGAGTACTTAGGTGGTTGTGGAATCTTTTATAGTAACATTTGGGTTTTATAGAACTTGAAAAACAATCCACACAACCTTTTATGTTTTAACTTTAATTTTTTATTGCACCGCCCGTGAGATATTTTTCTTACAATAAGTGCAAGTGCTGTGGATGATGTTGATTTGATTGCCGGCAGATGAAGAATCCTTCTATCGAAGGACCTAGTTTGGCGTGTGTCGTCCGTAAAACTAAATACGTTTTCATCACGAGCAGTAAACGTGGCTGTTGAAAATAATGACTTTACAAGGTACAGCTGTTATTCTGCAGTAGGCGTGTGAGAAAAAAAACCAACATAATAATAATTATTAGTATCGTAGGTGAAATTCTGGCGGCCGTTTTCGTGTTCAGCGATCTTCGAAATTGAGGTTCGATCGAATATATGTACATTCGACGTCATCTCGATGTAACATTTCGAAAACAGACTGTTTTATTTCAAAGGGGAAACACATCACATCGTTATTGTTTTATACATACCTATACCGTATACGAGTATCGGGCGTCTCCCATATACGATCTATTGTATGATCGTTTTAAAAACACATCAAGGCATACTCGTATATAATAGACTTGAACTGAATATATTTACGCGAAATATTGAGCGAACCGTGAATGTCGGGCGAACAGAAGAATGCGTACAGTATAATTCTACACAAGTGTTTCATCCATCCTCGCACAGCAAGCACGTCGTGTAGTGGTCGAAAAATCGTGATCGAATTTCGCACACAATCTATTTTTATCAGTTCTCGCGACAATCTTAGAGGCCGTGGAATGGGGTTGAAAAAAAAAACTAAAATTATATTAAAACCTCCCTAAGACTGTACGCACATACAAACACACACACACACACACACACACACACACACACACACACACACACACACACACACACACACACACACACACACACACACACACACACACACACACTATAATGTAATGCATCTTGTAGTTTTATTGGGTGAGTCGACGATCACGTAGTCAAGTCGCCCTCGTCTACGAGACATTACACATAGTCGGTACACCGAGTCACGTTTATTGTAGGTAGAATTTTTCGTCTCCAGTGCTCGTATAAGCGACGTCTCGAGTTTACCGGGAGGACACGCATAAACATACACACACCTATATTCGGGTAGATAACCGCGAGCTGACTATATACATTTTATGCCACACCGCCGACGATAAGAGCAGGGATCACTCGCTCATTTGACTGCTTACCTAGCCGTACCTAACTTACTTTAAATAAATGCAAGGTAAGAAAGCGACCGCCGAAAAACGGTGGGGATGCGGGCGGCGTCTTCGCGTGTATTAATAATATTTCAAGAGGACGTTACACCGGCATGCAGTGACTCTGTCTCTGTCTTACACGTAAGGCGTAACATGTAGCAAATATACGCACTGGATTCTTACTACCGGTTAAGTATACGGCTAATATTAGAGACGATTTGCATATACCGAATTTGTAGAGGGTAATATACACTGGGCCCGAGCAGAGATTTTTTCATATTTCTATTATAATATCAGTTAAAAGTATACCTACTTAAATAAAAGTGAGTTACCCGCTTGGCCCACTTACCAAACATAATATTTTAACATAATCCATTTTTTCAAAGTTATATAGTTCATTTTAAAATAAATAAATTATGAAAAAACTCTGCTCCGGCCTAGTTCATATTCTGATGTACAAAATATATATAACAATATGTAAATGTTCTCTTATATATTAACCGTATGAATAAACCGTAGTAAGAATGCGGCACGCATAATTGAAGCTATGTTATTATATCATATAAAGATGTCTTATAACGATCGTTTAAGTAGACGCTACAGCCATATCATTAATATTGGATGCATCATGCGCGCACTATTTAAATCTATTTTCATATTTTTTACGATACGTTACCTGCAATATTGTCTCTGATTAGTTTACGGTTTAGTATCCGCCCTTTTGCGGGGGTTCCACGCAAGTGGAGGGGGGATACGGGGGATGGCATCCCTTTACTTTTTTGTACTTGCATTTTTCATCCCTCTACTTATTTTGTGCAGAATAACACATCCCTCCTAAGACTTGTGTTTTAAAATTAAATACTTACTATCATTTATATATTTATATATATAAAAGTTTTTTATTTATTCGATGAAAATAATATTGTTTTATAATATTGAGGCCCGGCCTTATCGTGTTGTTTAATATAGGCAGTTTCGCCAATACTAAAAATGATAAGCGTTGATCACAAATGTTACGTCAAACTATCTGCCCGTATATCACAGAAAAATAACCTTGGATCATAATATGATCTAATAAGCACAAACTAAGATATTATGGACTGGAAACGAATGTCTAAACAGCGGCCATGTTTTCTTACGGACATTTTATGGTAGGAGAAATTACCGGACTGTGCTGTACCCTGGTGGGTAGATTTATAATAAGTAACCGTATGTATCACAGCTAGTGATAGTAGTTCATTGTATTCACCACCAGGGTTCATCACAGTTCGTTAATTTCCCCCACTCTAAAATTTCCGAAACAAAAACAGGCCGCACTCATGTCAACCGATTGTCATATCATTTCCAGTCCATAATATCTTAGTTTGTGCTGGGAAGAAAATAACAATATTGATGATAATAAGAGTAGGGACGTAGCAACTAGCGATATGCTAAAATATCTAAACGTCATTTCTGACAATATCTTGTTGATAACTAATAAGTAGATGTGCAATATGTGAGTTGATCAATTTCTAAATTTAGCCCATGGATAGAATACTGTTTATGAGTGTTATGACCACAATGAAACATATTGTATATTATACTTTAATAATATAAATATTTGTTACTCATGATAAAAAGTTACTCCTTGAGTTTTTTTATATACTTTTATTACTTAATCAAGAAAAAGTGTTTGCTAAGCTAAGTAGAAACAATTTTATACTTGAATATTCATAGATTTTGTTAAATAACATATCATATTTTTAGTATTAATTACAAATTCAACTATATAATCTTAAATCTCTACAGAAAAATATTAGAAATAAAAATCGGTTTTGACTAAAATTTGAAAAATGTTATTTATTTGTTTAATTTTAAAGATTATTTATTATAAAAAAAAAGATTGTAGTGTTTTGATGCATAAACAAAATGTGAACTATAAAAAAAATATTATACAAGGTGTGAAAAATGTTATAACAATATCAGGAAATCTGAATTTTATTGTAAGGCATTCCTCCACTTATCTTGAGCAATTTCGACCACTGGTTCCACGCCTAAGATTTTGGAGTGAAGAATTTTTAGCTCATCGAAAGCCTTCGTTTTTATATCGTTTTCAGTAAATTTTTGATTAGCGTCAGTGAATAATCGGATATTTATGAGAAAAAAAAACGTATACCTTTAACGTGTATATAGTACATATTATTTTAAATACAAATACGATGTCTGTATATGTAATAACGCATGAAACCATTGTGTATTATATTAAATTAGTAAATTGTACGGAATCGCCTGACGTTGCGTTTTCGTGTATTTTATTATAACAAATTGAATTTTTGTTGTCCGGCGCGTCGTATATGCAATTTCAGTACATAGAATTTCAATCGATATCCTCCACGCTGTTATCGCTAAAATAATTTAATATGAGGGTATTCCGTTTGGATGCCTTTTTTTGGAGGGAGTGGGCTGATGAATTTGTCATCTCGCCATAAAATAAACCGACACTGCGGTGCAAATTTTTGGACTGAAGGCAGAATAAAACCACTCGTCGTAAAACCCAAAACCTCAATCTATGGCCGTGCGCATTCTTTAATATGCAAATATCCATAAAAACACTTACTCGCGATCATAGTAGATTCTGTTCGGAACTTTCTATTAATCGCGATTTAAGTTTCGACGAGTGGATGTATCACACGAATTCTCGTCCGGAGATAATTATCGTGGTGGAAATATGGAGCAAAGTTTTTCTACCCACTTCGAAGACTGCGTAAATGTCGGTATCGTGTCCTCTAAGTTTTTACGGATTTTCCAGTACAATTTCCGGGGGATGACAGGATGACATACACTCTACCTACGCAGTGTAAACGAAATCTGCATAGCAGGGGAGGGTGAATTGTAATTCAGCTACCTCTCCTGCTGTCAATATATGGTTATCGTGGAATGTTTACTAACTATATGCTAAACTGTATACACTTCAAATACAATGTGACAATACTATAATAATGTATATTATTATGATGAAATATTATATGATGTATATAGTTTTAAAAGCAGACATATTTTATAGAATTAGTCGTCATTACAACGCGTGTTATTATTGTAAATTACATATTATTTTATAAAACATAGCACACCCCACTCGATATTTTTCCTCTACAAGGAAAATCTATAAATCATAAATATGTTTTTGTTAATAAATAACCACGATAACGAAAACAGCTATATTTTTCAAAATCGGTTAGAAAAATTAAATAATATCTGTACCCAGCCCAAAAAAATATATTTAAAAAAAAACAAAAATGCATATTGATAAGAACAAAATATAATATGCCATGGTTATAGCAGTTATTTCACTCACAGCACTATATTCTGTCAACTGTATATTATTATCTGTGACACTCCGTAGGTCCGATTTCTTTATTTTTACCCCCGTGTTTTAATTGTCGTCGAGTCACGTGATAATCATCGCGTCCTATTGTGCAATAATTTCCGTGTGCATTGACAAGAATGAAAAAGCGGATTGTCTGGCCCCCAAACACTGAACGTATTATTATCCTTTTAAAGTCCGTATAGTCGATAAAATCCCCTTGTCTGACTTTATCCTGTACATTCACAAGACCTGCAGCATCCGTAAGTCGTAACGCGCGTGTATGGAACACTCGTTTGTTTCGCCTGGTTGGTATATAAACTAATTGCTCCCGTTGTTTCCCGGGTTCCTTGGTTTCTTAACTCTCTAATCTCTCTCACCGTCCTCGGTACTTTATAATATTATGTTTCCCATGGCTTTTTAGATTGGGTTACGACCGTTTACCTGCCGACACCTTTCATCTAGTGCTTAGTAATAACTCGTCTCTTTTACAATCGCATTGTCGTCGAACCTCTGATATTTGCGATTTATGACACGTGCTTTTCCGGTATCCGCCGTTGTCCCAATCCAAAAACTAAACGAACTCCATCGTTTTACATAAGCGTAATATATGTTAGCTACATTAATTAAAATTGGGTAATGTATAATCAGCTTTATACATTTACCTACCACCTAAATCTTAAAAAATACATTTTTACGATTTAATTATTTAAAATATATCACAACATTTAGATTAGAGTTTCACTTATTTCATATTCATTAATCGCTTTTAATTTGTTCAATACACTATGATCAAAATACACGTGTTAGAGAAATGTATAATGCACTTTAATTAAAATAAAATAAGAAAATATGCTGCAAGTACACAGCTAGGGTGGTTACAAATATATAAATTATTAACGCAAAATAACACAACTTCCGGTCGACAAAAGAATTACAAATACAGATTTGCTACATATTATTATTGTAAAGTGCAGCCTACAGAAATTTCACTCTTGAATGATACATTTTTTATATAAGAATATATTATAGTACCTATGTAAATCAATAGTAATAAAATATGTTAGTTGGTTTATTTTCATGAACGTATAAATACAATTTTACAAATTGCTGAATGATAGTATACCGAATGCATTTTATGCCATCGTATGAGCGATGAAGTTAAGTTAAACAAGACAAAAATATATGTGCAGAATTTCGATAAATTATAATACAATAATGTATATATTTTGACAAATATTCAGTTTTTGAGCGATGCGTTTAATGGTATTGATGTTAAAATTATGTAATTATTTTGTTGTCTGTTATCAGTTATCACCTCTTGGAACAGTTAAATCGCTTGAATATCAAAGGTTAAGGGTGGTTCCTTGTAGCAAATTGGATCTACAATTTATACTTTAAAAGACCAAAATAATCGGGAAAAAAACGGCAAAACAAATTACATTTGCTGTAGTATTAGTGGGAATGAAATACACGTTTTCTTTAATTAAATAGAATTTAAATGTTGTTATTATATTATAATTCAAAAATGAATAATCATAGACTTGAAATCTTCTGTTACCTAAATTTTAAAATGATAGTTTTTAATATTTTAGCATTAATTGTTCATAAGTCAAAAAGCTTGAAATTTAATACAAGATTTCTAGTAAATTATTCTTATCTATATATATAAAAATGAATG
>NC_042494.1:41619206-41620735 GCF_005508785.2 Acyrthosiphon pisum | reverse complement strand
ATTGCCATGGTTACTAAGGTTACCAAGATTTCATGGCTATTAAGGTTACCATGATCCATGGTTACTATGGTTACCAAGGTTACCATGAGTGTTGTTTATAATTATAGGTCTTTAATGGGCAACGAATTGCACAGGATCAGATATAGTACGGCAATCAATTATATAATATTTTGAAACTTATGGACCTTTTTGTTTTTAAATAGTTACCGTGGGTTTCAAAGCTATAATAATAATAATTATTGGTTGCCAATGGTTTAAAATGTTTGTTATTTATTATAGTGCCCAACGATTCATATTTATAACCGAATTCAATTGCAACTATTATAAGAATTTCTACTATTATTAGTTAATTTATTATGCCCAACAACAAACGATCGATAAATAGTCCCGCAGTTCTAGAACGCAAGAAGCGGGAAACACGAGCCGCGGAAACAGACGAGCAAAGAGAAGCCAGGTTGAGGACCAACCGAGAACGTCAGTCCCTGGCCCGCTCATCCGGGACAGACGAGCAAAGAGAAACCAGAGTGAGGACAAACCGTGAATGTCAGTCACGAGACAGACGAGCACCGAGAAGCAAGATTGGGGACCATGCGAGTAATGGGTGCTCGATCCAGACGAACCACCGAATTGAACCTTTGTGCACTACACTATGATGCCGATATTAATTACAGCACACACCCAAGCGTGGCCATCGGAATAATGGATCCCTTTCGGAATAATAATCCCTTTTTGATTATGTTAATTAACGTTTAGAGATTAATACATATGGAGTAGGTATTTTTAATGGGCGACGAGGTGCACGGGATCAGCTAGTCTATATATATAAAAATGAATGTATGTCAGTGTGTCTGTGTGTCCATGTTACCATGGTTACCAAGATTGCCATGGTTACTAAGGTTACCAAGATTTCATGGCTATTAAGGTTACCATGTTACCATGGTTACCAAGGTTGCCATGGTTACTAAGGTTACCAAGATTTCATGGCTATTAAGGTTACCATGATCCATGGTTACTATGGTTACCAAGGTTACCATGAGTGTTGTTTATAATTATAGGTCTTTAATGGGCAACGAATTGCACAGGATCAGATATAGATATCAGATATGTAAAATGTGTACCTATTGACTTATTCTATTATTTGATATAATTATGACTTTATAAGTATTTATAAATACTATTATTATGTATGTATTATGTATGTATTATGTATAGACAGTATAGTGAATTGTGTATAGACGTTTTACGTTTAATAATTGATAAAATTCGATTGGAAATATAAAAGTATCATGTATCATGATACTTTTTTTTAAGTATCTTGCCCAATCCTACTAATAACAACATTATCAACTTCTTGAAGGAAATCAAATTATATATCCTAATTTAAGGGGATTCGATACCGTGATTTTCTGTTTTCGTCTGACACACGCGTGACATAGTATTTTGGACGTGTTTTTTGGCAAACATACCAATTGATCTAATGAAGCGATAAGAATTCTGAAAACAGATTTGAATTCGTCATCAAGTCTACT
>NC_042494.1:41617753-41618956 GCF_005508785.2 Acyrthosiphon pisum | reverse complement strand
TTAATTAAAATTGAAACAATATGTAAAACAAATTTGAAATTTTTATTAATAAGTTATAATTAGGTAATGGCATATAGTAGCTGATGATTTTATGTCCAATAATTATTTTCTTTTTAAACTATATTACATCAGGTTATCTTCAGGTCAAATTGAATTGTCATTGTACAGCGTAATACAAATGTAATTTGTTAAATTTATTCTTATACTAATTTTTTTATATTTACTAACGTATTTCCACAATTTTACATATTAAATACATTTTTGATATTTTCGGGGATTTTTTAGAGTTTTTAGGTAGTAAATTCATTATTTGAAAGGGTATTTTTGTGATGTTATTAGGGTATTTAAATCCGATCTCTAGTTATAACACTTTAAAAATATCGAAAATACAGAGGCCTAATTTTTTCTATATACTTACGTAGAAAATGAATATTTAAACGAAAAATAACATTTTTTCCTCCAATGATTTTTCTTATTATGGCGTGATTAAAAAAATATTTATTATAATGACTTGAATCATTATTAATTTCACTATAATGTCTATTACTTTTATAATTATCTTCTATACGCTATGTAATTCAAAAAATTTATATACTTCCTAATTGTGTGCTATTTATACCACGAATCTATATTCACGCTTTTCTATAGTGGCTATGGAGGTATTACTTAAAAGTTAATTACAATTCTGTATTATTTGATATTATAATATATGATTTAATAAAAATAAATTCAATACCGTTGTACTTATATATACTGATAAAGGACTAATACAAATGAATAATTATAAAATATCCTTAGAAATAGAAGCTACTTCCAAGCTAAGTGCGGCCAATGGCCGGTGGCTCCTTATTCACACAACCTCATAATGTTTTTTTTTTTTTTATTCTAATCTCACATATGCTCATTGTGCTTAAATGTATAGATTGTATATATTTCTTATTAAATAAAAATAAATAAATAAATAGAAGCTAATGGTTTCTGCTCAGAATCGTTTTTCGTATGCTATGAAATATCATTGAAATTTAACACATCCATTACAGTGATCCACTCAACGCCTGCTGTACAGCAGAGCGGTATCCACTTGCCCACCTTTTTTTTACCGAAGCTACTAAATTACGACGATGTGCTCTTGAAACTTACTATATATTATGTACATCAGAGCGATGGTCCGGGGTTTTTAGATTCTGAACGAGTGATGATGTA
>NC_042494.1:41616397-41617703 GCF_005508785.2 Acyrthosiphon pisum | reverse complement strand
GTTAAGGGTGGTTCCTTGTAGCAAATTGGATCTACAATTTATACTTTAAAAGACCAAAATAATCGGGAAAAAACGGGAAAAAACGGACAAAACAAATTACATTTGTTGTAGTATTAATGGGAATGAAATACACGTTTTATTTAATTAAATAGAATTTAAAAGTTGTTATTATATTATAATTCAAAAATGAATAATCATAGACTTGAAATCTTCTGTTACCTACATTTTAAAATGATAGTTTTTAATATTTTAGCATTAATTGTTCATAAGTCAAAAATCTTGAAATTTAATACAAGATTTCTAGTAAATTATTCTTATAAGTTATAACTAGGACTCAATGAATTTGCATCTTTTTTGGAATGTCTTACACGATGCTTTCCATGCTACAATAATTTTATTTCAAGATGTCAAGTACTCGATGTTGTAACCACAAAATGTTTTTGAGACATTTTTGACGTTTTTAATGCATTTTTAATTTTTAAGACATCTTCTACCTATTTCTCATATTGTGACTAAAAAAATTGAATTCATTGAAATATAAACATAGTACTATGTAATATAAATCATTTTTAACACACAATCACCTCATGGCTAGAAAAGACCCTCCCATATCACATATGTGAATCATGTAGTGTAGAGTTCATTGTCAAACACATACTAACTGAATGTTTTAAGTACGTAGACTCAAGATTCAAACACCGCATACCATATTAATTAAGTGAAGCCTTACAACCGGATCTCCAATCTAATAACCAGGGTTGGGTAGTATCAAAGATACAATTGTATCTTGTATCTTGTATCATGATACATAATTTTAATGTATCAAGTATCTTTTTTTGCCCAAAGATACAAGATACTATTATTGTAAAAATGTGTACTGAATAGTACCAAAACATTCTATTTATAAATTAAGATGTAATTGTTAATAACTTTCTTAATTTTGGTGTATTTATATTATAATATATGTGATGTATTAGTTATAAATGTAAAATGTGTACCTATTGACTTATTCTATTATTTAATATAATTATGACTTTATAAGTATTTATAAATACTATTATTATGTATGTATTATGTATGTATTATGTATAGACAGTATAGTGAATTGTGTATAGACGTTTTACGTTTAATAATTGATAAAATTCGATTGGAAATATAAAAGTATCATGTATCTTGTATCTTAATACACTAAATGTATGTATCATGTATCATGATACTTTTTTTTAAGTATCTTGCCCAATCCTACTAATAACAACATTATCAACTTCTTGAAGGAAATCAAATTATATATCCTAATTTTAAGGGG
>NC_042494.1:41603911-41616042 GCF_005508785.2 Acyrthosiphon pisum | reverse complement strand
CAAAAATGGTGGAAAGTCGATTTCAAGTAGACTTGATGACGAATTCAAATCTGTTTTCAGAATTCTTATCGCTTCATTAAATCGATTGGTATCTTTGGCAAAAAACACGACTAAAATACTATGTCATGCGTGTGTTAGACGAAAACAGAAAATCACGGTATCGAATCCCCTTAAGCTTAAATTAAAATTGAAACAATATGTAAAACAAATTTGAAATTTTTATTAATAAGTTATAATTAGGTAATGGCATATAGTAGCTGATGATTTTATGTCCAATAATTATTTTCTTTTTAAACTATATTACATCAGGTTATCTTCAGGTCAAATTGAATTGTCATTGTACAGCGTAATACAAATGTAATTTGTTAAATTTATTCTTATACTAATTTTTTTATATTTACTAACGTATTTCCACAATTTTACATATTAAATACATTTTTGATATTTTCGGGGATTTTTTAGAGTTTTTAGGTAGTAAATTCATTATTTGAAAGGGCATTTTTGTGATATTATTAGGGTATTTAAATCCGATCTCTAGTTATAACACTTTAAAAATATCGAAAATACAGAGGCCTAATTTTTTCTATATACTTACGTAGAAAATGAATATTTAAACGAAAAATAACATTTTTTCCTCCAATGATTTTTCTTATTATGGCGTGATTAAAAAAATATTTATTATAATGACTTGAATCATTATTAATTTCACTATAATGTCTATTACTTTTATAATTATCTTCTATACGCAATGTAATTCAAAAAAATTTATATACTTCCTAATTGTGTGCTATTTATACCACGAATCTATATTCACGCTTTTCTATAGTGGCTATGGAGGTATTGCTTAAAAGTTAATAACAATTCTGTATTATTTGATATTATAATATATGATTTAATAAAAATAAAGTTCAATACCGTTGTACTTATATATACTGATAAAGGACTAATACAAATGAATAATTATAAAATATCCTTAGAAATAGAAGCTACTTCCAAGCTAAGTGCGGCCAATGGCCGGTGGCTCCTTATTCACACAACCTCATAATGTTTTTTTTTTAATTCTAATCTCACATATGCTCATTGTGCTTAAATGTATAGATTGTATATATTTCTTATTAAATAAAAATAAATAAATAAATAGAAGCTAATGGTTTCTGCTCAGAATCGTTTTTCGTATGCTATGAAATATCATTGAAATTTAACACATCCATTACAGTGATCCACTCAACGCCTGCTGTACAGCAGAGCGGTATCCACTTGCCCACCTTTTTTTTTACCGAAGCTACTAAATGACGACGATGTGCTCTTGAAACTTACTATATATTATGTACATCAGAGCGATGGTCCGGGGTTTTTTTTTTTTAACCTTTGTCCGATATTTTAAATTCCCACTTCTAGCTATGTTATGTATATATTCGTTTATCACCCTGTATACATATATATTATACTGTACCTGTGTTAACTACGGGTCGCACAACCGAATCGACTTTTCGTTTTGTTTACACTTGAGCTTGGATTACTCGGTTAGTTCCGGCCTTGTTTGAGCGCACGTAAATGTATTATATATATATATATATTGTATATAATATAATTGAATATGTACACACTACACACATACGCGTGTGCGCGTGCGTTAAAGTTTACAAGATTTTTTTGAACGCGATCAAATAGTACACTAAGTTATACTAAGTACGATGGCGTAGGTATTTGGGGAAGTATTCTATGTTATAACGCATCATTCTAACAACCTTTAATCTCTATTCATAATATATCTGATCTTATAGTCATGAAAAATTGTCTATCAACTATGACTTACGTAAATTTATTATAATATTTGTGTCAAATCTTTCAAACAATCATTATATTGTTTTCGCGTATTACGATTGTAATAGTTTATTGAACATAGAATAATAATATACAGGTTAAATCACGTGTTGAAAAAAAACTTTATTTTTATTCACAATGCGTGTGTCATAATATTATATAATATTATTATGTATTACACGTCGTGTCGCTCGAAATTGCGACATATCGCACATCGACTATAATAATTTATATAGAAACATATAAGGTATACCTATATAGAGTAATTGATCAAAGTAAATGCAAGTTTACTATCTCATCAAGAATAGCAAATATCGATGGGTAATATTTACATAGGTATAGCTGCGGTATGACTTTAAACTTTAAAGGACGTATACGGAACGTGTCATTTTCTCCATCCTCGTCACGCTGCTCACTCCTTTTACCGTACCACCATCCATTCCAAGGAGCCTTTAGGTAGAGTAATCCCCGTACATTGTAACTTCCCGTTTTAATATAGTATAATGATTTTGTTTTGTATCGTGCCGCACATGAACGTGAAGATTGCCGCGCTGGTTTATCGTTATCGTCGTTTTATGTTTACTCTTTGATGACGACAACCACCACGACGATGATGGATGAGTCGGTTTACTGCAGTCACCGAGTTTATAGATACCTACTGTAAACGCTTTTTTCCACCCTTTTCGCAACATATTGTTGTACTCTACACATCGCAGACAAAACGAAATTAATTTATATCGCGATATACGACGCGTCGTCCCTTAAAATCACTATATCGCTTACAAAAAGTGTGCGAGTAACCTAACCCACATTGATATAGTTGTTCCCAGTTTGATGGGAAATCTTTCTAATGAAAAAAAGGAAAAACTAAAACAGAATTTAAAAATTAAAACTCTGCGAGCCTGTGAATTCTTAGACAAGTGTATTATCTATTTAAGTTATATCGTATGTTGTGTAATGTATACAATTAAAAATGTCGATATTTATATCTATATGTATGTACTATGTATAATAGTATACTAAATTTTTTTTTGCAAAAAAATTATAATTTAATTATTTTCAGTATATTAGTAAAGTAGTTATAAGTATTTATAAAGAAAGAATATTCGTTCAATATTCGATGCGTAGACGCTAAAACGTCCATGGCTCATGCAAATATTCTGCTTTAAGATTTAATAATATTATTAAAATATGTAAAAAACTGAAAAAACCATATTTCAGGATTAGAATTTATTATTCACATAGGTAGGTAAATATTTTAATTTAAAATTTAAAAAAAAAAACATAAAAATTGAGTGACGTAGTATGTATATTCTTTATCAAAAGGAACCACCCTGTATTTAATATATTATGTATAAATTAGATTAAAAACACAATACAATTACATTGCAGAATTTAAAAATAATTGCAGTTTAAAACTATTTGTACTTTATATACGAACAAAGCTAAATAATTTTCTTCGCCTCTTGGTGGATTTGTTTAGCATTCTATTTTACTCGACTTAAAAAGTTTAAACGGTTATTATATTAGTAATTTTTATCATGAAACTTACACAATTTACGTACAATACCATTTTTGTATAAAAAATATCGCAGGTTTAAAATTAAATTAATATAAAGTACGTTTTCAAATTGCCATTCGTATCCAAATAAAATAAGTAAATTATACTGTAGTAGGTATGAGAAAGTATAATAAAATGTTCAAAACTAAGTTAAAAATGTCTTTTACAATAGTTTTCTTAATTATATTTTAAGGCTTCTATTTTCTAAAATAATAACAAAGTCTTTACAGTTTACATACCGTTGATGAATTTCCTTAAAAAATAGCGTGGAAATGATTTATATAGTTGTTATAGTTTTATTGGTTTGTATAAAATAAATAAAACTACGGAATGGATGATGACAAATCAATTTTTCGAAAAAAAATGTCCATCGGCTATTGCACATCAATAAGTTACCAATGAGTTATGGAA
This sequence comes from Acyrthosiphon pisum, assembly GCF_005508785.2. Taxonomy (NCBI): domain Eukaryota; kingdom Metazoa; phylum Arthropoda; class Insecta; order Hemiptera; family Aphididae; genus Acyrthosiphon; species Acyrthosiphon pisum. The sequence continues at coordinate 41,612,246 of NC_042494.1, read as the reverse complement.
CATCGAAAACGTTGAATTTACGTTTTGGTTAGTTGGTTTTATAATCAGTGTTGAGCCGAGATAAATATGATTTTATCTAGATAAAGATAAATTATAAAAATGTTATCTAGATAAATATAAAGATAACTAAATTATTTATTTATCTAGATAAAGATGAAAAAAATTTTTTTATCTGGATAAATTATCAGATAAATTTTTTTTATTGGTTTATGGCACATTAGCACTCTCCGTAAGCTCGTAGCAATATAGAATAACTTAATAGTATGTTATCGAAAATGTCGATAGTTATTAGTAAATACTACCTACTTAATAAATTACTTAATTGTCTACTCATAAATTATAATAAATAAAAGCCGTTTAATAAATTAAATTATCTAGATAACGGTAATTTTTATCTTAGATAATTGTGTAAATTATCTAGATAAGATAAAATATATAAATGAATATTTATCTAGATAAACTCAACACTAGTCCCAACATAATATTAATAACAACACAAGCTGAATGAACGCCACCGAGCAAGATTGACGAGAAACCTAAATGACAAGCCATTGTAGTAGGAAAAAAAATAAAAGATCGAAAAGTGGAAAGTGGAGAATTTGGGTGAGACGTGTATAGTATTATATTAAATACGGTGTGACAGACCGACGTGTATAATATGTATGTGTATATGCACGTGTCTGGGAGTCGTGTAAAATTATGTTGTTTAAGAGTCTCCACATAAGATCGTCCTACTACTGTGTTATACCTATCTGCCTAGTGATGTTTAAATTATCTACGCTTATTATACAAATATTCAAGCACCTACCTTCGCTCGTAGATTGCTGCAGGTGGTTCTGACGAGTAGTTAGCAATTCTTTGGGGTCGTGTTCGACAGTCGATATCACGATGACAATATATGTATCTTGGTTTATATAGTTTGTAGAATTGTGTATACCTTACACTCTTTTATAATTGTGACTATTACCGTGTGCTCTCAAGATTCCTACATCCGTAGCAAATGTACATAAAGTCATATCGCCACCCGAATGCAATTTACGTTAATGAGCATTCTGTTGTACATATAGTCAATTCGCCAACCGAATGTAATTTACAGTGATAAACATTTATTATTACACATTTATACCTTGAAGACAGCTCGCACATACGCACAACCATAAGCACTCCCTTGAACAGTAATGTGAGAGTATCGTGAAGTTGACTGGCATGGACCTTGTGCTTGGGTCTTCTTCTGAAAGGTACTGGCTGACGAGTTGATTCTGTAGGGTTCTTATATAATGTGGCTTCGGTGTAATCCATTCTTCTGATATGCATTGATTAATACGTGATGTTTTTTTCTTATTTTAGGCGGTGCGACAAAGGTGTCACTGGTAATTTATTGTTTTGTTTTGACCGAACGTCTTGATTAGAAAATTATCGAAGGGGTGTCGTAGAATATAATATATATGTGTATATTATATACGTAAAAATGCATTTATGGTTTTATAATATACGGTGTCATCTGGCGCCGCGACGCTGATAATTGATTATCTTGTTTTTCTTAAATATCTGAATGGAGAGGTGTTGAATATTGTTTATGTGTTGCACGTGTCGCGTGTGTATGTAAGGAGTGCGTATATATATATTTATGCGTAAATCGTATGTAAATATGTATTGAATAGCCCAACATTCCATATATGTCTTGTGTTTTATTTTAAGTTTAAATATTATATATTACACCATATTCTAAAACAGAAAAACTAGAGACAAATATAAATTTAATAATTATTAAGCAATTTGGAGAAATGCAAAACCACGTAGATCAATATTACACTATCATTTGTTCCATGTTATTGCAGTGTTTTTGGTTTTTTTCGACTTAGGTACCCTGTAGATAACACTTTTTGTTCCTTGGTCAAAAACTCAAAAAGCTTGATAATTTAATACAAAGTTGCTCGTAAGATTTTACACTGGTTAAAAAAAAACCGTAAGTATACCTGAACAAAATACCTAGAATTTCCAAAAGCCACATTAATTAATTTTACACAAGCGTGTTGACATATTTATTAATAATATTATCAAATAAAAAAACAAATATTATATAACATAACACACAATTTTGTTCAAGTAAATTTACAGATACAATAAACATTTTATATAATATACAATTTATATTTTACATAATATACAATTTACATTTTACACAATATTAAATTTAAATTTTACATACTATACATTATTACGGCAGCATAGCCACAATTTATAATTATTTACAGGGTAATACTGTAAGGTCGAATGGAAAAACCAAACACGCATTGAAGAGCAGCCGACGGTACAGTAAATTAAACACGCGCGGAAAGGATGACATGAGTGCTGTAACGGTGGGAAGGAGGGGAGGGGGCATTTGGTGCCCAAAATACTATTGTAATAAAAACCTATTCTGCGCGGTCGATCGCACCACAACAGAACATACGCCTGACGAACCGCTTCGTCCGGTTCCAAAGTGAACGGCGCGGACGTCTAGGCGCGACCGTTGTTACCGCCAGGTCCGTCCCCGCGTCAGTGCGGTCACTGCTGGTTACCGTATCCATTACTCCGGCTTCTACCGGTGGCAACGGCGACGAGACAGATAACGGCGTCTCGATCCAGCAGTCATCTTCTGCAGTGACAGGTGGCATCAATGCCAAAATAGACGATTCAGCTCGTGACGACGAATCCGTCGAAACTGGAAATTCCATGGACGTAACGAGTGACAATCCAATTTCGGGAGCATCGCCCGAGGAATTTTCACGCACGGCCCATATTAGGTAATGACATAAATCTCTTGAGCTGCACCGGCAAACTATGGACATCGCTGTTTTCCGACGGTTTCAGTATATTTGACTGGATATCGCCGACAGCCTGTATCACCAAGGCGGGCGTGGATTTCCAACCGGCCTCTGTAGGTGCTTCGGCCGCGGAGTTTGTCAGCAAATCCACATTAGGTAATGACAGAGATATCTTGAGTTGCACCGGCAAACTATGGACATCGCTGTTTTCCGACGGTTTCAGCATATTTGACCGGGGATCGTCGACAGTCTGTACCATCAAGTTGGGCGTGGATAGCAACTTGATATCTGACGACTTCTTGTCTTGAACGGCAATATTTGACATAATGATATTTGATGATGTAGGTACGTGAAATAAATATACGAAAATTCGATTTCAACTTTTATACCGCAGGTAGAAACTATTCGGGATTTTCGTAACAAATGAATACTTATTAACCAGGGTTGGCACGAAAAAGCCCACCCCGAAAAAACCCGGACTGCTTTTCTGGGTTAAACCCACTATTTTTTTTTGAAAAAACCCATAAAACCCGAGACTTTTCTGGATAAAATAGAAGTTAACTCTTATTTGTTTTTTAACTTGTGTTAATTTTCAGAAAAAATTACCTTATAGGTATTATTTATTTTTCTAATTAAAATATTAAATTGATTTGAAAAAAACTTAATAATTATTTTTTTAATTAGGTAGGTACAATTTAAAGAATAAAATAGAAAACAATTACACACTAATGGTCAATAGAAATCTTTTATTTTTAATAAAATTCTATTCTATTTTTAATAAAAAATTCCGATTTTTATTTTTTTCGGATGGGTTTTTTCAGAAAAAAACCCCGATAAAACCGCTCATTAATATTTTACAATAAAACCCACTGAGTTTTTGGATGGGTTTTTTCTGAAAAAAACCCGATAAAACCACCCATTATTACTTTTACATTAAAACCCATCGGGTTTTTGGGTTGGGTTTTTTCTAAAAAGCCCGGGTTTTTGCCAACCCTGTGATAAACAGACACGAATTATTAATTTTCCAAACACACATACACTTGGCAACAAGATGTTTGTTATTTTTGTAAATTCGAATGTATCTAAAAATTGTTAACATATGTTATACGGTACAACAATTATTTATTGAATTCTTATTTTTTAGTTATACCGCTCAAGTATAAACCTAAAAATTATTTTATTATTTAGGAGAGGGGGTTGGTGGGGTTGGATTGGAATTGATTGATAGTGGATTTCCGCCTATGCGACCTGCGTGTTTCATGAAAGAAATTATTATATCCTATGTGATACGATTTTTGAGTAGGTATGTACTATCGCGAGCTAGCGTCTTCTAATTATAATTGAGTGGGTGTGTTTTTTTTTTTTGTGCGTTTACTATCGCCCTTTGGTGAAGTAAAAAATGTTTCAATATTCGAACTCCCAATTCCCCCCCCCCCCCCACCAGGTGCTAGCCAATTAGATCTAGTTGGTACTTTAGTGGGTCAAAAATAAAATTGTTATCGTAATTTCCTCAACAATCAGGAAAAAAATACAAAGAATTACTAAAAATATCGGGATATTTACGCAACACCAATTTTTGACAAAATCAATTTTGTTTTTTTTTGTTGTAAACGAATAACTCCAGATATACTTGACTTTTTCAAACAAAATGTTAAAATGGGCGTAGCATTTAGTTCAGAGCTCCTAACAGAGCTTATATTTACTAAAACGAACTTTGTACTTTGTATGCAGTCATGATATTTACACTCGAATAGATTATTTTTTGTACTGTACTGTTTTATTTTTATTGAAGTCATTCAGAATTTCACAATATTTTTGTATATAGTTTAACATTTCGTGTTCATATTATTTTAAACATTATCCAATAGTATGGTTCATGTGCACACCAAAATTGAAAAGTAAAATTTGATTAAAAAAATAAACATAATATATAAATACACACACACACAAATAATATATTATACTTTTAAATACATTTATAAAGAGTATTGTGCTATAAAAGTCAATATTGTTTCATATTTTAATATTATATTAGATAATAACCGTAAATATTCACGTAATGTTTGTGTTTGCACACACAATATAAAAAATGAATCAATATTAATATTATTAATATGTATAATAAACGAATCACAAATTCAGAACAGTTTGAATTTTGTAACGTTTTTTTTTTTTAAAAGAATAACACTGAAGTGCATTTTTAATGGTCTGAGTATATTTATTATTTACATTTCAAGTTGAACTTGAGTATGTACAATCTCGTATGACATTGTTACGCATATTATTACAGACATAATAATTATTAAGTAGGTATTCTATAATTGCATTAGCCGTAGTGAAAAATTAAAATACTTATAGCGATATACGTTAACACATTATAATATTTCTTGGAGAGTCTTATGTGTGTACTATTTTTCACGTTGCAACTAGAAATATAAGAATGATTTTTTTACCTATCACGCAATATCAACCATATCAGTTATACAACTATTTTAAAAGTGCGTTCGAGTTTTGGACAGAAGTGCGGAAAATTAAATCGAAAAAAGAACATTTTTTATCCCACTTAAGTTATTGTTTTAAATGCGTTCGCCGACCATATTATATATAATTATTATAAAAATGAATATATTATACTTAGTGTAATGTGATTATAAAATAATAAATAAAAATGAAAACATTAAATGTATATTATTCCCTAAAATGATATATTGAAACTAAAAAATATTATAGAACATATACATATGTATATATTATTTTAAGCACTTTATGAAACCAGTATTTTGATGTATTGGTCAACTATGTATCCCATAGTTGAATAGTTTTTATGCGACTAAATTTTAAATATTTCTATTCATCCGTTGCTGTGTCTACATCTGGCTGATAATTTGTAAAGGGTGTCCAATCGTGTTTTTCCTCGTCAATAACTTTTTTCTGATTAAGATTATAAGTGTGATGGTTGCTTATTATTATTACGGTATTGGAGGATAGCTCATTTATTTTTTCGTTATTTAAAAAAAATGTAATATCTTTCAAGAAAAAATGGAAATGTTTATTTATTCTTTTTAATTAAATATTCATAAAGTTTTGAATTATTCTATAATTATGTGGAAAAATTGAAAATTCATATCTCTGTGAATAATGAATGGTAATTAAACTTTATTTTATTTTATTTAAGAAAACAAAACACTAACGCTGCTATTCAAAATAATAATAGCTTGTTAGAATCAATATTAGAAAAAATTGTTTCAGAAAATAGTCTTAATTATTGATGGACAAAAATACTGTAAAAACTATTAGGTTTATAAAGAGTTTCCAATTTTTATGTCGATTGTTATCCACATTGGCTGTGTATTGTGTGTACTGAAAATTGAATACCTATTGTATTTATATCTGGGTTGAATTTCTTCTAAGACTTATATCGTATATAGAACTATAATTATAGTGAAGTTTTCTTTAAATATATCCAAATACACCCTCTAAAACTCCTAAAGCTCTTTTATAATATGACCTGATTTCCGCTCATAGTGCCTGTTGCATTCTGACGCTTGTTCTGGTGTAGTAACGCAGTTTTGATAATACAATACCTATTATAGATGTCGTGTAAAAAAGTTTGAAATTGTTTTCAGAGTAAACACTAAAATATTTGATTATGATATAAATCATATACTCAGAGATGGTGCACTATATATATAACTTAACTTTTTAATGACACATGTTTAAATTTATTTCCAAGGAAAACATAGTATGTATTGTTAATTATATTGATTAATAATATACATATTAATATATATATATATATATATATATATTATATACAGGATACACTGTTATGGTTGCTTCTTCTATACGATGTAATAATTAAACTAAATGTGTAATAAGTAACAACTTAAATTTAACGTTGACATACCGTTATAGGATTGGGTTTCACGAGAGTGATTAAAATAAACGAATTCTATATTAAGACAGTATATTGTATATTAATCGCATGTACCTCCCTTGAACATTACCTATATTGTTATCAGTGTCGCGACTACACTTTAGTTTCAAGTAGCGCAATGAAACACATGCGCGATATTGCGATGTATCTCAAATGTATATAATTACCTAGTTCTTGGATTTGATATCAAACATTTTTTTAAGGAAATATAATATAAACATAAAAATATGTAATTGTAATGTTTTAGGAACATTGTACATTTAAAAAATTAATAGTACCTTTCTGTCCATTTCCCAACAGTTACTGCATGTAAGTTGTAACGTCTGTAACATTGTAACATTATTATTATATATTATGATTGTATGTGTGTTTAATAAGACATGTATGCCAGTAGTTTGATAGAATTTAAATTGTATTCAAATTTTATATTTATAACAGTCAGCAAAATAACTATACTCGTACCCAACACCACGTCTCGGCCAAGAAAAATACAAAAATCTTGACACGTGACGCTCCCGACAGGTGTTGCTCACGGGATTTCTCTAAAAATGGCAAATTTCAATCGATGTGTCGATGTGTTGATGTGTTGTCATATAATAATAATATAATCTTTATAAATAAAAAATAAATGTTGCTTTCAGTTGTAATGCATGATCTTGAGAACCATTGATCCAATTTACTTGAAATTTGACTTTGATTATTTTATAGTATTCATTCAAATCCATAAATGATATTGTGATCCTGGTTTACTATGGTACCCTAAAGACATTTTTGGAGTTATTTTTTATTAAATATAGGTTGATTTAATCGTTTATTCAAACGGGGATATAGTAATTTATGATTTTTCCAATAGACTTTTTTAATTCTAATATTAATTATTTTATTTTTAAATATTAAATTTTCAATAATATGCTGGTAGCTACTATAAAAACCAACAGATTTTTAATAACTTAGCTTTAAAAAAAAGAAGTTGAAACGTGACTAGGCGCTAGGAGTTATAATGAGACGTGTGTTGGTGATTTTATGAAGCTTTTCCTTATTATAGTGATTGGTTTTTACTATCTGTATATTCTTATAGCAACTTAAAATATATGTAACTTTGAGAAGCTTTAATTTGCCAACGGACACATGTGAAACAAACATTTTAACGTAAACGTCCATAAATAACATAGTTCAATCAATTTCTAAATATTTAATTATAGGTTATTCTATAAAAATCCAAAAAAATAACCAAACGTATAAAAAAATATTAGAAAAATATTAAGAATAACCAATAATTTACGATTTACTTATATACGAAAATTCCCAAAAAGAATATTTTGAAAATATTTAGGTACCTATAAGTTTTCAAATTAATGAGTCTTCAAAATATTCTGACAATTTAAAAAAATCGTAAAAATAAGCCAGTTTGGTGCAAGGGTGGATAGGTAATATTTATGTTAAAGAGAAATATTTGAAGGGGCCCCCAAACTGAAAAAAAATTTGGTCGCTTCACTCGCATTAGATCTAAGACCTTAATCCATAAATGAAATTTTTCGCGCAAAAACTGATTTTTAGTAGTTTGGTGGGGGGGGCTGGGGAAACAGCATAT
>NC_042494.1:41554270-41603861 GCF_005508785.2 Acyrthosiphon pisum | reverse complement strand
ATATTGTTATCAGTGTCGCGACTACACTTTAGTTTCAAGTGGCGCAATGAAACACATGCGATGTATCTCAAATGTATATAATTACGTAGTTCTTGGATTTGATATCAAACATTTTTTTAAGGAAATATAATATAAACATAAAAATATGTAATTGTAATGTTTTAGGAACATTGTACATTTAAAAAATAAATAGTACCTTTCTGTCCATTTCCCAACAGTTACTGCATGTAAGTTGTAACGTCTGTAACATTGTAACATTATTATTATATATTATGATTTTATGTGTGTTTAATAAGACATGTATGCCAGTAGTTCGATAGAAATTAAATTGTATTCAAATTTTATATTTATAACTAGGGTTCGGATTTGAAGGCAAATGCCTTTCTTTTATTAATCATAATAGAAAAATAATTTTTATACGAAAATGTGTTTCGTTTAATTTCTTAGACGATGGATGCATTTTGTTTTTGCCTTTTTTTGCCTTTTTACTTATAAATGCCTTTTTGCCTTTTTTTTGCATTTTGTTCTTATAAATGCCCTTTTTGTGTTTAATTTTGAGTTGATTTTATAATTTTATATATTTTGATCCTTTTCGATGTATAAAAATATTTTGAGCCCAAACCGTAACCGTTTTTCTGAGACAGCTTATCAAAATACATGGAAGTCAATTTTTTGTAATACCAACTAGTTTTGCATTAAAATAACTGGTATAACTCAAGTAAGTTAACTTTTAAAATTGTTCTTAACTAATTCATAGGACAAACCTGGTTAAAGAAAAATGTAATATATTTATACAAAATAGCATAAACTTAATGTAGTTTAGTATTCATGCTCATTTTTAATTTGTATTTTTCTCAAAATGTGCGCATTTGAAAGTGTTTAAAAAATTTTCACTATTTTATTTTGTAGTATATTTATGAATTGTCTTTTTATATAAATTAAATACCTTTTTTTTGCCTTTTTTCACATTTTAAATGCTTTTTTTATTGATTATATTGCTTTTAAATCCGAACCCTATTTATAACAGTCAGCAAAAGAACTATACTCGTACCCAACACCACGTCTCGGCCAAGAAAAATACAAAAATCTTGACACGTGACGCTCCCGACAGGTGTTGCTCACGGAATTTCTCTAAAAATGGCAAATTTCAATCGATGTGTCGATGTGTTGATGTGTTGTCATATAATAATAATATAATCTTTATAAATAAAAAATAAATGTTGCTTTCAGTTGTAATGCATGATCTTGAGAACCATTGATCCAATTTACTTGAAATTTGACTTTGATTATTTTATAGTATTCATTCAAATCCATAAATTATATTGTGATCCTGTTTTACTATGGTACCCTAAAGAAATTTTTGGAGTTATTTTTTATTAAATATAGGTTGATTTAATCGTTTATTCAAACGGGGATATAGTAATTTATGATTTTTCCAATAGACTTTTTTAATTCTAATATTAATTATTTTATTTTTAAATATTAAATTTTCAATTATATGCTGGTAGCTACTATAAAAACCAACAGATTTTTAATAACTTAGCTTTAAAAAAAAGAAGTTGAAACGTGACTAGGCGCTAGGAGTTATAATGAGACGTGTGTTGGTGATTTTATGAAGCTTTTCCTTATTATAGTGATTGGTTTTTACTATCTGTATATTCTTATAGCAACTTAAAATATATGTAACTTTGAGAAGCTTTAATTTGCCAACGGACACATGTGAAACAAACATTTTAACGTAAACGTCCATAAATAACATAGTTCAATAAATTTCTAAATATTTAATTATAGGTTATTCTATAAAAATCCAAAAAAATAACCAAACGTATAAAAAAATATTAGAAAAATATTAAGAATAACCAATAATTTACGATTTACTTATATACGAAAATTCCCAAACAGAATATTTTGAAAATATTTAGGTACCTATAAGTTTTCAAATTAATGAGTCTTCAAAATATTCTGACAATTTAAAAAAATCGTAAAAATAAGCCAGTTTGGTGCGAGGGTGGATAGGTAATATTTATGTTAAAGAGAAATATTTGAAGGGGCCCCCAAACTGAAAAAAAATTTGGTCGCTTCACTCGCATTAGATATTCAATCTAAGACCTTAATCCATAAATGAAATTTTTCGCGCAAAAACTGATTTTTATTAGTTTGGTGGGGGGGGGCTGGGGAAACAGCATATGAGGAAAATGCTGTTTTCAGTTGTAAGGGATTTTTGAAACATTTCACGTAAGGTCGTACGATTCTGTACTAATATCTGCATAGAAGTTTCACAGAAATAAGTAGAAATAGTAGTACATATTTACAAATTGTTTACTTTGAATTGTTCCAAAATAATTTTAATCAAAATTCAAATATTTTATTTTCATTATTAAAAAAAAAAAAAAAATTTTTTATATACAACGTGTAGCATAAGGGAAATTTAAAAACATTGATTAGAACCAAAGTTATTTCATCTGTCAGGTCTTGTTACACTCTGTGTCCCTGTATATAAGAAAATTATTTTTTATTGATAGTATTATTAATTTATGGTGTAAAATAAAAAAATATTTATAAATAAGCATTTTACTTATAAAAATTAAATTAATTTATTAAATCTATGTAAATATATATTTTTTGGTTTTAACTTCAGGTTTTTTTTTGTGCTTGTCGAATAAAAACAACGAAAATTCCATTCATTAGTTTTATATTAATTTTCTATAAATCAAGAAGCTGTTGGCTTATTTTTGGCTTTTAAATTTGGTTAACTTATCTTATATGCTATTCAGTGGTAAATCTACAAAATGTTTTTCGGCACGAACTTTAACTTTACAAAGCCTACAAAATAATAATAGTTTATCAATTAAAAACACTGATTTTTATCCCGCAGACGAGATAAACACAACCCACACTAATTTCTTTTATTATTATTTTAGGTACCTACCTATCTAGTATCTATATTACATTTTATTTTTTATCAATGTAAATAAAAATTAAATATTAGTTTAAAAATATATGCAAAATTTGTACTTAAAATGACTAATGAGAATATAACAAAACATGCACTTAAACGTTAATTGTTGAAAATAGACAAAAAATTAATGTAGACATCTGGTATTACAGAACAAATTTCTATATCACTAAGCTATGTGTTGGATGAATATCAGAAAACATGGAAATTCCTTCTATAAATCGCTAGCCCTAATTAGGTACAACGTAAAATATATTACGTTTATTTAGTTATAAATGCATTTAAATATTGAGAGGTACCTATCACTCGAATTCTTTAGTTAGGTCTTAGGTACTTATAGTTAGGTAACTGTTAATATTAGTAAATATGTGGCCTTCTCTGGTGTAATGGAGTTAACTCTTTATGTTAACGTATTTAGATATTTATTTAATTCTATAGTTTCTTGTGAATAAAGCGATATATTATACCATTATGGAAACCTGTCATTTTTGTTATATGTGGTGATAAAACTAAAAACTGTGATAGGAAATAAGAATATAAGATTTTCCACTTACAATAGACTTTGATGGAGTTGTCCTTGTAATCGCAATATGATACCTACCAAAAAACTAAACAACAATATATTTTTATTTGTGAATTCATTTAGGTAATGCTGATATTCAAGATTCAACTAAATTCTCTTTTTTATCGCTGAGCATTTTAGCATATTTAATGTATCAACAATAATTTAAATTAATCTGACAGTGGAAATACAGAATATAATTTTGTATTCTGATTTATTGTATTTTGAATAATAATAGCAGGTTTGCTGTACAGTAACTGAATAACAATGATAATACAATATTATATTTTAACTACAAAAAAGTACATAATATAGACACAATATAGTACCTATAGTAAGTTTATCTGTAATACATTATTCAATCACGGGTGCTGGGGTAAAACACCTAATTTCACTATGTTAAAATTGTATTATTGTTTAGAATAATATTTATAACGAATAATTTTCAATCATATAACTTTAACTCAGTATTTGATGGATTTTATAATCCGTTTTCTTTGTTCAAAAGAATTAAAAATTAAGTAAAAAAAATGCAAAAAATTTTCCTCCCCGGCGGGGAATCGAACCCCGGGTCTCCCGCGTGACAGGCGGGGATACTTACCACTATACTACCGAGGATTACGTAGGATGAGATCAAAAATTTGTGATTTTAAATGTTGAAAAATGTATTATTTTACAATGTCTTCATGTTAATAATAGAGTATTTTAAACTTATGATAAAATATGTAATGGTAGGTATAGTACAAACTGCAAAGTAACCCAAACTCTGTGTTATGTACTGATTTTAGCCTATACTCTGTAAACAATATATTTTCAACTTCTCAAGTCTTAAATAAATTGTCAAAAAAAATATTGAATGATTTATTGCTTTATATTTTATCAAGTACCTATCATATACGCAACAATATCTACTATAATTTGTATTCTATACATACATACATTCAATAAAACGTATTATAATCATAATAAATATTATAGTATCTAGGTATAACCTAATATGGCTATTAGTTTTCAAATTATTAAAAAAATATGTTGTAATAATAGATAGGTAATAAAGAAGTAAATAGGCCACGGCTATTCTTATCTCAACTCTCAAGTGAGGTCGTGATCATGAAGCAGCGTGAAAGGGGAGAAAACGGAGGCGAATCATCACTTATACGCTACACCCAAGATGGATTTAAATCCACCTTAGTTACACCTATAATTATACTGATTACCGAATATATATAATAAAAATCGCCTCTCTTTTTTATCAGTCTTGGAAAATCGACAAGAGTCTGATGGTCTATCCATTGCTTATTATATCTTATGGCAGGGGCGGATCCAGCCCAAGATAACGAGAGGGGGGGCGATAAAATTAAAAATATCAAGTTTGATATAGGTAGGTAGTCCTTTTTTAAGTATTTATTTTTGTACATACATAATATGTTACTTTCTACAGTCTCATATAGAACGAAAAAAAATGTTTGTATAGTACCTAATAATAATATTAATAATAGGTAATTTTATTTAGTTATAGGTACTGATACGTGTTATAACAAATTAGCTTATAATAAAAAATTTGATGATTTAATAATACAATTTATAATGTAAAATCTTATCTAATCTTATCTAATCTTCTTGACGATTTTGAAAATACATTTATTATTTCATCAATATCAATTTCTCTATTCTTGTGTGCGTGTATAAAAGTTAGTCCATTAAGTCTTTTTTCAGTCATTCTTATTCTTAGCCAGGTCTTAAGACGACGGAGGGAAGAAAAATTGCGCTCTGCAGACGCAGTGCTTGCTGGTAAAGTTGATAATATTTTCAAAAATACTGTAATACATGGATACAGTAAAACTTCACAATATTTTAGAGTATCAATTGCTGTATCCGGAAATTCACTTGACCTTATTTGATCATTGTTTACCCAAAAATCATACCATAATTCAATTTCTCCCTTTAATTTAATTTCAATCATGTATTTAGAAAGTGATAAATCTTTAGACAGAAGACCCCCAAATTTGTCCATTACATTTTTAATTTTATTGGCAATAACATATTTATCCGAAAATGCTCGTGTCAAGACATTAGGTAAAAACAAATTCAAATCGAAAATTCCAATTATATTATCACTAAACCGACTAGTTAAATCACTTATTATACTGTCGATAAATGGTATAAATATTGTGATTCTATAATTATCAACTGGATCATTAATATTTGGATTTGATCTCTTTTACATTTTGGTACATAGTCGAGGTAGGTATACAGATATATTTAAATTTTCAAAAGTGTTTCTACACACATCAAATATTTCAGAAAAAGAATCATTACTCTCCTGACGTTTTGCTTTTAATCTCGACAACACATTTCTTATAATATTAGTTGCAGAAAGCTAAAATCGGTATTTGTTCTGGACGTTCAGGTATTTTTATTATAATAAGACAACAATGTATTGCTTTTTCTTTTACTCATATTAAAAAAAAAAAATATATTTACAAATAAGTAATAAATATTACTAGGTAGTACCACAAGTAACTACTAGGTAGAAAACAGTGAACAATGAGTGTGAGCCAATGACAAAAGTCAAAATTCAAACAAGTTAGATGTACATCGAGCTCAAATTAATGCACACTACCGTGTAAATATAAATGACTATATAGCGTTATCACGTTAATATGTTCAGTTATCAGTTATCACGTTTCGGAAACACCGACCAGTCCCGTTACAAACATGAAACATGGTTACGAATATTTAACATCATGATAGTGGCATAGAACAATAATAATGGTATGTATATCACCTCAATCGTCTTATAATATTATTCTGTGCCTCAATTGACATTGATAAATTAGTTGATAACACAGTACCGCCATAAGTATGGTAGTATAAGATTTCCCTATTTACCCTTGAAATAATTATGTCAAAAACTAAAGTATTTGACGGGGAACGGAGGGGGGGGGGCGATTTCTCCATTCACCCCCGTCTGGATTCACCCTTGTCTTATGGTTCTAAATAAACGACACTACAAGCGATACCTATTATACTAGTGACTGCTTGGAAGGGGGAAATGGGCTTCGCGACTGCTCTAGCATATCATTCGGATGCACAGAGCAGTTGCATTCTCTCGTATAAGTAGTACCTTTACAGTTTACATTTTAGTATTTTACAAAATATAAGCAAGGTAAACGGTTAGCATATTTTTCTGTGTAGTTCCGTCTTCTGTGTATATTCAAACACTCGTGGAACTGTGGAAGAATGTATTGATCCACAGGCTACAACAAATATTTTATATTATATTTGATTTATAATGCTTTGTTTTTCAACATTTTAAATACCTTCTCACTTAAAATTAATATTTATTTATGTATTGTTTTTTTTATATTATATTTTTCTTTTTATTAGGTAAAACAAATAATAGAATATACACCTAATATACAATATACATATACAATTTGTAATAAAACGTATACAATAGGTAATATGGAGGGTACAAGACTGAACGGCATGATAAAAAGGGGGGGGTCCAATGACTCAACTTCATAATCCTAGGGGTTTTTTTTTTTAATGTTGAAGAGGTCCCAATTTTGTTTAAGACGGCGTGGTGGGTTATTAGGAAGTGTAAGAGAGAAGAGGTTTAAAATTAGGAGATTTGAATGGTTAAATGTGTTTTTGTGAAATGGTTTATAATAGTGGGAGGCTAATGAATTAATGTTTGGGATTTTGAGGTCAGCGTGGAGGGAGAGATTGAAATATTTATTAAAGCGATATAATCTTGGTGAAATGGTGAACCTCGTGGTAAATTATGGTTGGAAGTTTAAAACTAATAAATAGCTTAAAATACCGTAACTAAAAATTCATAATTAAATCAAAATTAAAATTCTTTATTCTTCATGAAATTTAGAATATTTATAGTGATTACTGATTACCGATTGATATTGGGCAAATAACATAAACTAAAATGGGAATATAGTTATAATACATATCTGATGTACGATTGTACCTGTACGTTAAATACATTCAACTGCAGGCAACTATTAACTTTGAACAATGAAAAAAAATTAATTATAATGTAATATTTATTAGTTTCAAGTTTTATTTCTCTTATTTCAATATCATGGGCCAGGGCATTTTATTAATAAATTAATCAATAACTTGGATATCTTATTTTATTTACAATTTACTGATAAGAGGACGCTACCCATGCATTTGTTAACTCTGTCTAACAAACGTGCTATGTACCAAATTGCAAATTGTTATTTGCTAATTTCGATTGTGTGTAGTTAGTTTTAATATTATTGTAAGTACTAGTAGTGCGAATAAGTGAATTAGCCTGTTATCGAACATTTAAGTAAGAACATTTTCTGTGCTTAAGCGTCAGCTTTTTATTTGATATTTTAATTTTCAAGGGAGATATAAGCATTTTTAATTGGTAGTATTTGAATATTTCACATACCTAAGACATACCCATATCTTTCTTGATGATTAATATATCAAAAAACGTCCGTCGCGTAAGCACAGATAATGCTCCTACCTAAAAGTTTGATAATAAGTAAATTCACTCTAATATCAAAATTAACACAGTTCATTTTGCGAAATACATCTAATTTGTTATTATTAGATAATTATCATAATAGAATATCTATACTCAATATATTTTATTTATATCATAACCTTAACAAATTAACTACACGAATTTAAATGCCTGTATGAGGAAAATTAGTCTAAATATTTTGAAAATTTCATTGAGTATAAAAAATATTGAGTTAGTAAATTATATCATAAGTTAAAGTCGAATGTTTTAAGTTTCTATAGTTAATACGTTTTGATTTACAACACAAAAAAAAAAAAATGAAAAGTTGTTAATTTACGCTTGAATGTCCATTTAAGTCAAAATTTAAACTTTAGACACGCAAAAGAAGTATTTATGGAATTGTACTCAACATTTTTATAATTATTGTAAGTAACACTAATACAGAACCTTGAATTCAGTTTTCAAACATTAATTTTATATTACAAAATAATATTCAAATGTTGGTTATTTTCATGAATTCTGAAGCTGCTCGAATCTGCCCGTACACCACGTGTGGCCTGCGCAGTCATCGTTTATAAACGATTATAATTAGTATTATTCTCGGCGTTACGCTCGCAAAATAATTTAATACATATTATACGAGTTTATATTTCATACGCCTACGATTGCGTAAAACGTTTTGTTTACAAGACAAAATCGTTCTCGTCGTCTCGCCATTGGATTTATGTTTTCATTTGACGCCGCCGCCAACACAATAATATTATATTATATAGGTACCTTACAATTCAACCGTACCCACCTATTTTGTAGCCGGCCCAATACGCGGGCGAAACGGCCGGGGACTGGTGAGGCGCAGTAGTGAAAACGATATGGTTTCACGTATTTAATTTCGAGCATTTCCAGATTAATTTAATTAAAACACGCGTACGAAATCATCGAGGTCCCAACGCAGTTCGTGCATGCTCGCGGGCAAAGGTCGTGTGTGTACGCGAATTCCCGAACTGGCGCTCGGAGGTCTCTCCAGTTGTGTGTAATAGAGACGGATGTAGTACTATTATTTTGATGAAAATTATTATTGATGCGACACATTTAGTTTCAAACACCCTCGTGAACTATACGACGCGACGTGTACAACTTTCTCGATTTATATATTATTATTATGTTTTGAGGAAGCTATGTCGAGCGCAAACGCTCGTCTATAATATGACGTCGTCTCCTCGAGGCTCGTCAGAGGGGATTTGCCGAATTATTGTGCACGCACATTGTAGTCGGCAGTTTTGCTTCACTCGGCGTGAAGTTTACACCGGAAAACCGTGGTTTACAGCCAACGGTCCGATGACGACCGTGGTAGTGGTATACAACACCCAAAGGCGGTCGAACTTACGCCGGGAACTCAATTTTTTTTGTTCCTTATCTCCCACCCAATATTTCGGAAGCACGTTTAACTGTATCGCTTAGAAAACAAAATATGTAAATCATTGGACTCGGCCCGTTTCCTCTGGACCGCGTCGTAAATCGTCGCCATAATATATATATAATTATCATCTATGCGGAAACCGTCGAAAAAGTTATACATTTGTGTAAATTTGTTACATATTAAAACTGTATCATTATATTATTATAGACATACCTAGTATGATATATATTCCGTACACGTAGGTACATATATAATTTTAATTTCACTAAAAGGTTTTTATGTAATTTATCGTCTTGAAATATTTTCAAATCGCTATAGATTTAATACATCGTCTAAACTGTCTAATATGTTATTGTAAATAAATGCTTTGATATAATCCTAAATAAAAATAATATTATTTATTCGTGTATAACATCTATATTTATATTTTAAGTACCCAAAAAGTAATATACAGATTGCAGGGGATTTCATCAATCACGAAACAGTCGTTTTCTTGCGATAAACAGTATACCATAATATATTATTTGTTTTTGAAAATAAAATCTTTTTTACATAAATTCAAGTTGTAAAAATACAACATATTTTTTAAATTCCACTTTTACTATTTTTAATCGTCATATTTATTTATTGTTTAACGTTTAATTTAATTATTTCATGTGATCGTCGTACGTTTTAAAGTTTATTTTAAATTGAATATCGAAACAGTAGCCATAATTAGTCTAAAACTAATAAACGTTTACATTTTGAATTACCAGTGAAGTGCTGGGGAAACAATGTGTTACAAAGCACGTACATTTACCACAAGGAAATGGGTAATTCGTAATAAAAAAAAAAAATCATTCTGTATCAGTGTATTGACCGCATATGTTAAATCGACGGTGTGATATGATGGCTAAATGTACGGAGAATGGTAAACGGTCTCATTTGTTATGTTTTTTTATATCTATTGTTGGCGTGTGTGATCGTACAATGTATACATATATTATATATGATGCGGACGGATTCTATACAAATACAAAACCAAATATGAAATAATAAATTACACGAAATAAAATAGGCGGAGACATGCTCATTTATTATTATTATTATAAGTATCATATTGTGCATTGGTCAATATCGATTGCGTTATGTCATGTAATCAAAATATTTAAATTATATATTTTTTTCTGCATTACTGAAGTTACGAAATGATACAATTTGCGTTCTTCTATACGCATGTTATATTGTATAACATTAAAAACAGCAAATATTACATGTTATAGGTAACATGAGTTTTCTTTTCTTAATCAACCAACCTATCCAACTGTCACAACATTTTTACCTAACCCAAACTTTGGTTCGTACATTTTATTCTAAGAAGTATGAACTCTTTTTAATTTTTTTTTTGCAGTGTATGCTAGCACTTAAAAAACATTTAGCGAAAATTCTTGGTTTAAAACGTTCCTAAAAAACAAAATTTGTTTATACAGACTAGGCCGTACGAAAAAAAATTGGAAAAAAAATCAATCATAATAATATCATTGTTAAATTTCATTATCAATAATTAAAATGTGTATAATACCTATATTTTGATTCAATATTATTTAATAACATTTATATTCTTGGGTGTATAATACTTATTGCAATCTGTCTTCCACTACTTATTTATTGTCTCGAGACTAGTATAATGGTCATATTTTCTTATACTATATTTTTATAATATTAGATTAATGTCCTGCTTTAATATATTTTGCATAAAAGCTTAAACAATAAATAAAAGGATATATATATTATATTATATATGTATATGCAAGAAACACAAAAACAATAAATCTTGAGAAAAATTGTTTAATTAATAATTAAGTAAGTATTATGTTTCTATATTTATGACGAGTATTTTTCTTTTTGCTATTAAAAAGAAAAAAAATTTAAAAAAATTAAGTCATCCCACAATACATTTTGCCTACATGAACCAGATACTTTTATTCGAATTTCGATCCACCCAAAGTTCATTGGAGCATATTGTGTAAACTTTTAAATATAAGAAATGTTCATAAATCTCTTGTAATATTACATGTTTACCTATACTTTATTTTTGTGGTTATAATTTTGTAATCCAAAAGTTATTACTAGTAATTAATTGCCTTAAGTATCGTGGATTACCTAAGATACCATTAAGATAACTTGCCTTATTCACCAAACTGTGCAAAGAGATGAACTAAAGATGATAACCCCTCATACTTTTGTGATTAAAAAACGCGAAACTTATACTCTTTACTTAAGTTTTTGATTACTACATATTTCACGCAGATTCAATAAACAACTTGTTAATGCGTTGGCGTTTTAGGACTTAGAAGCTTATAGTTGATGCTATAAATAAACAGAATAATAACTGTATACAATATATACCCAAAGTAAATGTGGTAAAAAGTTACCCGAGACTTGTAAAATTTGAACACAGACATAAACATTTAGATATAATATACGTTGTTTTTATCATGAACTATTAATAGTATCAATATTGTCGGTTAAAAAACTTAATGTCATATTACAGTAGGTATTCGGTTATTTAAACAATTTGCATATAGTTTCATTAAAAATCACTATTATAATATTATACTCGTATAATATAATATTAATTAGATACAATAATTTATTATGCAAGTATAATATAATTTTGATACGATGCCCGTATAATTTATATTCACTTTGATTTATGTTGTGTTTTACTATTCAGGAAAGTTTTTTATCTATTGGTTATAATAACATAATATATAATCAAGTATGCTTAAATCTGATGCATTATGGGTGGAAAATAATTTTACGATTTTTAAGACACAATTGAACGTCATTCACTTGACAGGCTGTGCTGAGTATTTTATGTAATTATCAATATATGACAAAATGTTGACTAAATTAAATATATTTCCAAAAGAGTCTTATAGGTATATTTTCTATTAAATAAATTCACCTTTTCATCAGAAACGTTTTTCAGAGGCAATAATGATTCACCATATCATATTTCCAAGTTTATAATATAATAATAAACCACTCTCTCAAGGTTGGGAAAATCAAGGTCCATATCCAACCTTTGTGTATTGTGTAATATATAATAGGACATAGATAACTAAATATTATATACTATCAACGTTTTGTTGATACTTAGTCAAGTTAGTGAATAGTGATATGTTTACAATTTAGTTTTTATTCGCAATAAATTTTTCTATGAATACCCTAATAGTTAGGAGAGCTTTTAAAGTTACATACAGTACTTTTAAAGATCGGAATCCAAAAATTGATTTTAATCTATGGAGAGGTAATTTTCTCAATAGCTTCTCTAAGTAATAGAAAAAACCTAACGACAGTCGTGAAGACATTTGGGGGTATTATCAGCGAGAACTAGTAACGTTTTTTCGAATGCAATTATATTTATGATTTCTTTTAATACTATATCAATATTGTACGCTGAGATGAATAAAACGAGACAAATGTCATGCACCGTGTTTCTTTATAGTATAATATACTATAAAGAATATTTACTTTTAATTTAACTATTTAATATTATACAGCTTTGATATTAATTTATTAAAGTTTTTTAGAATATTATAAACAATTATAGGTCAAAGAAGCCAAATAATTATAAATTTTGACATTGATCTTATACAAATAATAATTTATATTAATTTAATAATAATCAGTCATGTTTAAGACGTTTCGTTTTTCAATTGGGTCGATTTAACTATTTAACATTATATTGATAATTGATACAATATTCCAGTACATACCTGTATAATTTTAATTTTAATTGTAATATTTCTTTTCATACAAAGCCGTTCTGACTTATACCATTATTAACAAAGTTTAAATAAAAGAAAACTCTAACAATGCTTTACATCTATAAGCACTTTGCTGATTTGATATTTCCCAATTTTCCATTTATATTTTTATGAAATAAATATTAAACGTTACAGAAATGCAAGTTGAGTACAATATTTTAATAACAAAGTATCGTGTAATAAAATGGGAATAAAAAACGAATTGTACTGGAATTTAAATGCCCAAATCCTGTTTCGAGAATTTACAATGACTGAAATTCGTGACATTTTGTTCTCAGACGAAAAAGCTTTTATTTGGAAAATAATTCATTTCATTTAAAACAAATACTGCTTTGGTTATTAAATTTTGTATTGTCATTTAAAGTACATAATAAAAATATGTTTAAATATATATGTATAAATATTTGTATGTATATAACTAACATTCATAACCACTTAAAGTCTTTAAAACGTTGTATACAAAGCTTAAATCAGAATAATTGGTTTTTGACTGTAGTGAATATTTTTAGTATAAAATTAAATGTCACAATACACCTCAAACCGGTGCTGATAGGTGAAGGGAAATTTCCAAAATTCCGGTAATCTAATCTCTGATATACTTAGGTACTATGAATTTAATTTTTTAATTGATTGGTGTAATTTGGGTAACTATAATTTTGATAATTATATTTTTTAAATGTTATAAAAAATTATAGTTGTACCGTTGATTAAAAATAGTATTGTTATACTATTTATAATCAATGGTTATACATTTATAATACTGATGAATTTAAATTATATACTGTCTCAAATATAATTTATAAACTATACAACTACACTTAATGCTTTTCAAGCGTATTAAATAATCACAAAAACTTTTTAAATACGACTACATAATATCTTTTTAGCCAATTATTTATGATGTGACAATAGTACTTATTGAATTTTACTTTACAGCTATCTTGTTTTAGAATATTTATAATATCCAAGTATAAATTATAATACCCCCTTCTAATTATTTTTTCAATACAAATAAACAATATAGGAAAATATAGGATAATAATAAAACGTATCAACAAAAATGATTCTATTAATCATTAGAATTATGATGTAGCTATTTAATTCAAACTTGTGTGTATTAATATTTAATTTAATGATTTCAGATACAAATTGAATATACACTTTTCTGACAAAGATCCGATCGGCTTCACAGAAAACCAAAATCGTTTATTAAATACGCAACTATGTAGGTAAGGCAAACTGCATTTGAATACCTATTTAAAATGACTATAATAAGTTTAAATATTTATGAAAGTATGTATAATATAATACGATGCCAATTAGGTAATAAGTGAAAAATAATAACTGTAAATTGTGATTCAATATAATATTTGAGAATATTTTTTATTTTTCACAATGATTAAATAATATATTATGAGTCTAGAGCGCAGATGTTTATGCCATTGCATATTTTTCAAATTCACATTTTTGGGATTTTGGTCAGTACCTAATCTTTGCAAGTTCTAATAGTTTAAAGTTAATGGCAATTTTTTTTTTTTAAATAACAGTAAAAGTGCTTTGATTTTCAACTTCAGTATCTTTTTCGACGGAAAAGTCAATCTAGTTGGTGCTTGAGGAGGTCAAAATTTAAATTTGTGTGTGTGTGTGTGTGTGTGTGTGTGTGTGTGTGTGTGTGTGTGTGTGTGTGTGTGTGTGTGTGTTTTGTACTGCAGTCTGTGAGCTCAACACACAAGTTGTTTTGATGGTATTTTTCAAGCAATTACATTTAATATTTATGAGTGTTTTAGTTTTTAAAAATATAAAACCATTTGTACTTAACATAATAGTGTGTATAACGTAAATTTTCAAATCGTTTTTTAATTTAAAATTAATTATACTAAATATTATATTTTAACATAAATAATTTTTATTTATTCTGGATTTTAATTTTTTTTTATTCGGAATAAAACCATGTAGATATTTTTGCTTATAACGTATGCATTTATTTAAAGATAGATAATCATTGTAAGTAACAATCATTGGTGTTGCAGACTTATTAATTATAAGTAGAATAACTTAACAATATAATATAATACAATAATTAAGATTAATAATAATTATATTTAGCCGCTGTGCAATTTGTTATTTTAAAATTATGAAATTGAACTATCTTTGTATTATTTTATAAGCAAATTTTATACTTAAATACACTTCAAACACAAAACAGCTATAAAATGGTTAAATAATTTTATTCTAATTTTATAAGTCTCACACAACAAGTACCGACGAACATTTTATTTTTCGTGTACTGTTAAGTTATCGTAGATTATGCACTTCTAAAATATGTTGAATGTATTAAAACCGCTAGAATTGCCTTTTGCCCTATAGTTACGCAGTAAGTTACTATAAAATACATTCAACCCTTTATTCAACTGGCTTGTAGTATTCAATTATTTGAATTATTGGTCAAGACCTTTCGATTACCGTAGAGTACGTTATATAGTGACATTGTCAAGTTCACTGTACAAAGTCCCAAGGGAGGTTGAACTAACGAAATAGTTCTTAACCAACGCTTTGTTGACCGTAATATGATTGCGTTCTTCCTCCTCTACTGTTCATGAAATGTCCGTCACATTAAGTAAATATTTTAATAGTGAAGTAGAAATTATGGTGTTTTTTTTATATATTGGGCATTCCATTAAAAAATGTCTGCATATAAAATATTATATATTATTTATTAATAATATTTATTACCTGCGTAGGTAGTGAATGTAAAAGTTACAACTTAGTGACCAACAACAATCTAAAATATTATTTTTTCAGAATTGAAAACTAGAACAAAAATATCTTGTCAGACAATGGCCAAGTTGCCAAAGTTTATTTTTAATTAATAATAATATTAATTTATTTTTTAACTAATAATTTTACAACACACTATGATATAATTAAAATAACAGAAGTAGGTCATTTCCAAGCCACTGGCTGTGCAGAAGTGAAAGTTCATAGCACAGTGTTAAATTGAAAATAATAGTAAGTCATAAATATACATAATATGTGAGTAGACATTTAATAATAATCAATTAACGAACATTAACAATGTTATAAATTAAAAATAAGAAATAAGATATAATTATAGTATTGGCTTAGTACATTTTTATGAATATAGCTAAAGGGAAAAAACAGGACACGAAACATAATAAAGTGTATACCTATATAAAATAATAAATGACGATATAATATTTAATGTACTTACCTATAATACCTATCAATTATAAGGCGTATTGTAATAAGTAAATATATTTAGCTTATAACTACTAACTGTTATTGAATACATATGTTTACATATTATTATTATGACGTATAGTCTTGTATTATATTATATTTTTGTATACTTTTTTTTTATAACATTTCAATAGATTAGATTTTATTTTGATTAAATGTTCAAACCAATGATTGATTACGAAAATATACAAAAGGGTCCAATTGTTTTTATAGTATAGGGTTTTATTAGTGGAACGTGTTTTTTTTAAACATTAAAATGAAAAATTAAAGTTGATGTATAGTTTGTTTTAAATATATTATGTTTATTAGCCGACAAAAATTCGAAATGTGCATTTTATTTATTAAAATACATTTTCAACAAGAATTATTAAAATGTATTATTATGATGTTATATTTATAATTTTAATTTAATGAAATTTGATGGATTAACTTCTCTTGACTTTCGACACTTGCACACATATTTTATAAGAAGCTGTCGTTTCATCTTTTTCTGAACATGTATAATAATATTTGATTTTTACTGTGTAATAAAAACAATATAACATCGTGTCAGTTACAGATTATTAAATACGTTTAAGCGCAACTCTTCGGTTTAGAATACAAATTTAATGAAAACCTTTTTCACTACGTGAACGTATAAATCGACTGTAGTGTAAAAAACAAGTACAATCGATTTTAAACGCAGCCTTTCAATCCAAGAGTGATGCATGCAATCGTTATAATTCTAAACAAGTATTTACTATTCGACAATTATTTATTTAACCTTTTAGTTATAGTTTGCTGTTTATACTTGCGAAACGATTTGCATAGGAAGCATAATAATTATATTATATTACAAGGTACGGGGGTATGGTATAATTAAATAATAGTTATAGTTCGAAACTCATTTAGTTATATTCAGCTGTTATTAATCGATAATGTTTTAGTTCTACCACCTTGACTGTAATATTATTTATGATATTCAATACATGATAAAATAATAAGAAGTGTGACGTAGGAGAAGAAAAACATGTAAAATACGTATAGGTATACATCAGCATAGTTCAAACGAAACTATTCGTAGACACGTCACATTATGATTTTACTGATCACGTGATAATTTTATTGCTTATATACCACGATGACCTATAACAATATCGTGATAGGAATTTATATTATACAATACAATATAATAATATTCGTAAACATTGGCTTTTCGTGCGAATGAAACATTATTTTACCCCTTTATAAATTATAATACAATTTATTTTACCGTTAAAAAAAAAATGCCGTTCGCCGTTAAATTATTGATGCTGATCGAACTTGGTTGTGGTGGTCACGTTATTCACAAATCATTAAAATATTATATTTTAAATAAAAAATAGACAATAAAATTATATTATTATTATGACATTTAAAACAAACAGTAGTTATCATATTATACATATTCTGGGCCGTCGTGTAAGATTTATAACATATTATTATACCCACTACTCTACATATAATATAATATTACAATACGATACTATAATATTATTTTATATACAACCAAAGTACGTGTTGATCTGTCAGGACGAATTTTTCCATTCTATACGTTGTTTAACAACACTATAGGCTCACTGCCGAAATCTACTCAAGCGCGAAAATCTAATGTGGCAATGTAGATCAATGTGCAACGCCATAATAATATTATCACGCATCATATTAGGTATAATATATTGGTATTGTTCTAATATAATGAGATAAATAATGGTGGAAAAATGGTAAAAATTGTTACCCAAATATTATAAAATGTTAAGGCTGTATTTCATGGTAGATTTCTATTTAACTATATACCACAGTAAAATAGAATATTATTCCCTCGCCTGCACGAACGCATAGCCCGTCGAACCAGTGTGAAATATATTAGACGAGTTCATTCCGGGGGGTGCAAATCGTAATTATTGTCCTCGAGAGGGAATGTTCGGGTGCATCGGATTGACGACTATCGAATCGAGGCAAGAATTGTGGTACATTCGATATCCAGTGGCTGTGGGAATATCATACGACGAGGAAAATATAATATTTGACAACACATTTTGTAGACTTAAGGACATCCGCAGAGAGTAGTAGAAACCGCCGATGTGAACGTCGATAAACTGCAGACGCCTACGAAGATTTAGTAAATTATTTATTGTTTTCCCTGGTAATATTTTTACATGTCTAAATTTAATAGACCTAAATAAAGACAATTTTAAAGAGGTTTTTTTTTAAGTTTAGAGAGCCACGGTTAGAAGATTAACAATATATGCCCGCAGTTTGAATTTGTGAACCTGCCTGCAGCTGAGTCAGATTAAAATTGTATTTCATAAAAAAAAAAAAATATTTAATTAAATAACGATTTTTTATTTTATTTTCATATTATCGGGGGAGGGGAATTCTTTATGGCTCAAAACAATTTAAACATCATTTAAATTTACAAAATTTTTTTATTTATTTTGAAAGTCGAATACAAAGTCAAATAAAAATAAAATATAAAATCGATATGTCATTCCCTCAAAAATATTATTCTCTATATTTTTTGTAATAGGTGACTTAAACGATTAATAGATAATAGATTAATTAAACGCATAGAAAAAATGATTTTGCTTAAATGCATTTTGTCTATGTTGCGCGTGGGCCAAAGAGAGAAAACGAATAGTGCGCTGACATCCTCTTAAACGTAAATCAATCCAGCTTAACGCCGATATATTCTCTATACATTGTAGGATACTATAGGTTAGGTCAAGGAATATCGTTCCAGTTACACGATAAAAGAATCAACCTAGTTGTGTACAGTATGAGTATACAAGCAGACATTCGGGAAATGCCAACCCACGGAGTGCATGATTTTATTTATTTATTTTTTAATTTTTAATATTTCATAATTAAATAATAATGTATAAGTATGCATATGAATACTGGACCCCCCGCTGAGAGAACTCGTGTGGGGGCAATGGAAAATAATATTATAATGATATAATATATTATTGTTTATATGTCCATTGTGTAAATTATACTGGACAGCAGGTGAAGATATTAATTGCGATTTTGTGGTACTATTAACTTGCAGTGAGAGGACTCTTTTATACGAGATGGATACATAATAACATAATGTTTACGTACAACAACGTTTTCATTTAATAATAAATTCATTAAAATTCTGATTTTTAGAAATTTTTAAATATATTAAAGAGCCATATTTCCAAATAGTTTGATTTCATTATACCATTTAAGGCGTGTCCTGTGGTGATACCGAGTACCAATTTTTATTCAAAGAGAATCACCTTTTTTCCTATAAATTATTAATCAGATAATCATTTCGAAAATGTTGATGTATTCAAATAGAAATTGAATCAACAAAAAAATATTGTAAATAATATAAAAAAGTAATTACTTAATTTAAAATAATATATATCCAGCTAGTATAGGTATCTACTTAAAATTCCAAAAATTTGAATTTGAATAAATTCATTATTAATGAAAAAAAAATTGGACTTAGCATATATGGCGTATAATAGTTATAGAACGGTTATTATATCATTGATTTTATGAGTCAATGCAATAGGCAATAAGTATTTTTTGTAACCAGCTATCATGGTCATATGGTTATAATATCGCATGAAAATATTATATTATAATCATAATAATATAATATCCTCAACTATGTTATACGTCGTATATATAACAACGTATTATATACGATAAAATGCCTATTATTTATTTAGTTTTCAATTTGGGTGACGGCCAATTTTATTATCACACGCATGTACAGAACCATTAACTGCAGCAAACCAACTGCAGTCCAATGATATCATTATGATTTCGTTGTATACACATTTATTGCATGTCTATAGCAGTGCTATTTAAGTGTGACTTACCATTCACCAAGAGCAGCTTTTTTCATCGCACCGTCGGAAATATATAATAATAAATGTAGGTATTATTTTTAGCGAAGTCCCAGGCATTCATTTTTAAGTAAAAAATCCATTTCGTATATCTCAGAATTGAAAACTCATACTTTTGTTTTTTTTTTTTTTTGTAATTATGTTAATGTATGTTAATTTTTAGTGGATATTTATACGTCACATATATTTTTGGATTAAACTTGATTGCTAATTCAAAATAGTTGAATAGAAAGGTTTTTTCCAACCATTCATCATTTGTCGATCGTACTTTTTATGATTTCGAGAACGTCTTTATAATATTTTTCTATAGTGCGATTAAAGTCCGGGACTCAAACCTGTAACGACTAATTGGTCCAGTTGGTGGTAAACCTTAAATCATAATCATGCGTTTACTTCGTTAAAACGATTTTTGGTAATTTTTCCAGGATTTCATTGCCGTTGAAACATATTTTTTAGTGCATTTTTTCTACTTTTTAAAGCATTTTTGGATAGTTTTTAAGCCTTCAGCTGCGGTGAAATAATATTATGATGCAATTGTACACACATTTGTTGCATATACTCGTATGGCTATATGGTAGTATATGCGACTTGCGTTGTGTAGGTATGACTTACCATTTACCACTTACCGATAGCATCTTTTCTCGGATCAAACCGTCCGAAATAATAAATCGACGGTATCACATATTGCAACAATAATTGCCCGTCCACTATATAAATGTATAATAAATTATAATACACAATATAATATAAATAGTGTTATAATATTATGTTGGGCGCATCGCGGCGGCGCGTTGTCTCCGGGGCTGATGATGGGAAATATTCGGTCCGGACGGTCGCGCTTCCGTTCTATTTCCTCTCTCCACCACGATCACAACTTACTACGCTCGTTTTTCTGCACAGTCGTGCACACTATAGACTCTTCAGACGAATTTTTATCGTTTAAAACAAATATATCATTATAATATTATACATAAAAGTTCGCGGGGA
This sequence comes from Acyrthosiphon pisum, assembly GCF_005508785.2. Classification (NCBI taxonomy): domain Eukaryota; kingdom Metazoa; phylum Arthropoda; class Insecta; order Hemiptera; family Aphididae; genus Acyrthosiphon; species Acyrthosiphon pisum. Next base: position 41,582,439 of record NC_042494.1, on the reverse strand, counting down.
AAAACAAACGAATTATTGCGAGCGGTTTTATAACCATTATGATCAGCTGCGGTTACAAGTTATTATATTTTGATATAAATAAGCAGTCGGTGCACACAATAATAATTATATTTTAGTTTTTACCGATTTTACGGGGTAATTTGGTTTACGATTTTATGTTTTTTTTTTAGGGGCTTATGAATCTGGCCACAAAATATATCGATGTAGGTACTAGAGGTGTCTACCTAATCGATTCGGTTAAAAAACGTTTTAAAATATTCCCTTTCGATAAATTAAATACACATTTGCAATTAAGTACCCAACGACGAATATTCGACACGTGTTGAAAAATACACGATCTGCCATTCGGGTCATACGCTTTCACAGTGGCGGTTTGTATGCCCAAGACCATTACAAGCTATTATCTTTCCGTAAAATCGAGAAATGTTTCTACGGAATTTTTTAAACATAGTCTTAAAATTTGAATTCCAGGTAATGCATTTAACTGTAATGTTTTTCTTACGCAACATTATATCGAAAAATAATTAGTAATGCACAGTAATTCTTTATTTATTTTTAACTTAAAAGATAGAAAATAACATTAAAATAAACGTATTTGAAATTTAATATAATTCTTAATCACGAGATTAAATCAGACGGTTTATTAAATTCTAAAAACGGATATTACAATATTTGAACAAATTTTCGAATAGTGTGGTGTTTACATTTATGTTCTACAGTATATTATTATAGTTCATAGCAGTGTAGCATTGTTGCGAGCACAGACTATGTACATATTAAACCAACCTTTAAATATTAGCGTTACATTTAACGATTTCAGTGTCTTAAAAGTATACCGGGCGATATATATTCAATGGTTTTCGTAAAAATTACCTGTAGAAACACAGTTAAAATATTTTTTTCTGATGTATTTGAATTTGAAAACTTGATCGCATATTATAATATATATTGCAATATACCTACTATGATTACCTTCGACTTCAAAATATTTTTAATTAAAACATACCAATCACTGTCAGATTTTCGTACGCATATCAATTATTTATTCTTTATTGCTTGGATATATTTTTTAAAAACTTGTACAATAATAATATCCAAATAAAAAGTTGAAACATATACATACACAATAACAATATTGACTCGTGTCACGAATGACCGTATGATTGGTGGGCCGTTGAGATATATTATATAATATAATATATTATGTATACTATAGCCTAATACTTAATATTTATTATGGCGATAATTAATTTGTTATTATTATTATTATTATTATTATTATTATTATTATGGTTATTTATCTGTTCAGTAGCTACGATATGTAGTTTGGTGGTTTTCCTTTGACTTATCTTGAACGGTCGGCTGGAATGATTTTGAATGGCGTGTGAGATGTGTGCGCGATGATTTTTGTGTGTGTTTAATTTGGCGTAAAACCTTTCGCCAAAATTCGTTTTCCAGTCGGGATTCTATACAGTCATTGTGCGGTGAACAATGTTTGTATAGTATAATACCATATATACACTCAACTCGGTCCGTACAGAATTTCGGAATATCAGTAGGAAACGCGACTTAGAAATGCTGTTGATTCAAAAGCACCTAATGGTCAGAATATTTGATTTGGCATTACATTTAAATGTCAAAGAACCAGAATATTATTGAGTTTATTGATATTGATCCGTCAAATGTGCAGTGATGGACTTACTTTTGATAAATTCGGCAAAGGTAATGATATTTCGGTACCTCTATCACCGTATTATACGCATAGGTATTATTATTCCGTATCGGTCTCGTGTGTTCATATCGGCGATAGGCCCGTGTAAGCTTTTTATCTTGTAATAATAATCGTATGCAAATACCTAATTGGCTTTTGTTTGAAATGTAGCCAATTTGTTATCAAAGTTTAATCAGATAGGCTTCCCTGCCAACGAACGGTATGCAAACGGAGATTATATTAGGTAGGTACTTTGAATTATTTTCGTTTACTTTAATCGACAATTTTTATTTTGTGTACTTCGTGCGGTGTCTCATTGTTTCTCATCGGTTTTCGTCATGACAATAATGTTAATATAGTAGAACAAGACTAAACCTATAACTATATGAAAAACTATTGAATAACATTCAAAAAAATATATTTTTTTTTATGATAGGCACCTCAATAGTACTAAAAACATGTAAAAAAGTTTGATGATCGTAAACTGCAGATTTGATTAAGAACTTAAATTCAGTGAATCTCCACCTTTTTAGTTTTTTATCACGTTTAAGTAATTCATCTTGTCTACTTTTATTTGTACATACTAAAGTTTTATTTTAAAATTTAATAATTGTTGCTTTCTGAAAGTGTACAAACTTGGAAACTAATTATATTATGTTATATTATATATTTTGTAACAAAGTAAATAATCTATTAATATTGTTGATATAATTTTGATTAAATTTATGACGTGCACGGATATCAACTTTTTTTACATTAAAAAATTAGCGTTTTCAATTTTTAAAGATACAAATTTGATTTTTTTCAAATAAAAATAAAAACTTTTAATTGGCAATGCGTTTTAAATTATATTAAACTTTGGTGTTCACCATCGTATTCGATTTCTTAGGTTATACAGCTAGTAGGTACCCAAACATATTATTGTGTGTGAATATTATTAAACTTAAAAATGAAATACCTACACAGGAAATTAATACCTGATTTATGTACTTCATATTCACCGTAATATGATTACTCATAAAAAATACACCAGATTGCATGAAATATATTTTTGGGACGTAGAATAGCACAACTCATTTCCTGCGGTATCGTGCAGGACGTATCGGCGAGTGTGTGGTTTTTTTTTTAATTTAAAATAATAATAATTGCAAAAGTCTTTGAATGCATATAATGTTTATTTTATATGGTATTCAAATTACTTGTGTTAAAAAAAAAAAAAAACAATTAAACCGTACAAATCCACTACAATTAGCACATCGCATTGGATATTGGATATTAAACATAATTTATTACGACTTATGAAATATATTTAATGTAATAGTAACTAGAATCCGGAATTCCATACCCTTACAAATTTAAAAAAAAATTATGCAATTATACCCCAAAGACCTTTAAATATACTGGTTAGCTAAGAACTATGTAAAAAAAATATTTTTTTCTATATTTACTAGCAGCAAGTGCATGCAATAAATGGGAAGTACTTATATTAAATGGTAAGTTCACGCAATCTATAGAAATTACTTGCAATCAATAGCCGAAAGCTTCCCAAGACTTTTTTTTTTTTATCTGTGTAAGGTTACTCATTTCGTCTTTTTCGAAAATAGTCTAACGATTTTAACCGATAATTACATAACTACCTAATCAATGTGTTCAACAGTTAGTATCTTGATAATTGATAGCAAATATGAATTTCATGATATCTATTAAGTTAAAAATACATTGATCTTAGTAAGTAGTATTATATCATATACTATATACATACTAGAGGTACAATTAGACTAAATTAGTAGGTACTAAATTATAAATGACATTTTAACTATATTATGTCGGTATAATATATGTTAATATTCTATAAGCACATATTAAACAAAAATAAATGATTATTTAGTAGGTGCAAGGAAGAATAAATTCGTGTAAAGGTTTATTTTAATTACTTTTTTTTTTTGAACCATAATTATAATTTATTACGCTGTTATACACATTTTTTTTTTAACGAATATGAACCGTAAAAGTGGCATACATTTACTTTTCATTTTAATACATTATACATGGTAATTTCCGCGTGTTATATGCTGACACATCTCTAACAGCCTTTGATCTGCTATATAGAATATGCTAGTAGAATACCTACTGGGTATTTAATTTCGTTCATACACTTTCCAAAGTCATTTCTTTGTACCCAACATAAACAATCGTACAATCTTCCAACAATACACTTTTATATATTATACCTACTGTATAATATTTCACATGCGAATTTCGTATTTTTAAATCCATTTCTATGGTAGTATATTTTGTATGATCTATCATTTTTAAAAGTTAAAACTAACATAATTTTACTTAAGTTAAGTATATCATAAACGAGTTATTTTTTCTTTGGTTTCAGAACGTTAGGTCCAATGACGTGGGTCCATTTAAAGTTTCATCTGAAAACTTTCACCCAAACTGCATTATAACTAATGCATTTTGTCCAATTAATTTAAGTACAACACACATTTTAATCCAATATTCAATTTTATCCAAAACATATGATTCAATATGCATTAAGTACTATTGGGACTAACTAATTTATATACAATATTTATGTGTAACTTGTAGTTTCACCTTAGCAAATTACAAACAACTGACTTACTAATGATAAAATATTAACATCGTCTAGGTTTTTAAAAATGTACTAACGATATCGTCACAACCAATTATTTTACTGGAGATGGGTACTCGTTAGATATTATAACATTGAAGGTAAAAATAATTTAAATTATCAGTCTTAAACGACAATGCATAAGATGTCAATGTTAGTTTTCATCGATTACACCCCGTAATGAAATGTAAAATTTATATCAGGGCTCTAGATATAATGTATGTATTTGACTCAGTTATTTTTTAGTATTTATTATTTACTCATTAAAGATACCTACACAGCAGTTTCGTTGAATCTGTCTTAAATATTAATTTGGTTGATTCAATAACCTCCCGTAAACTTATAAAATGTTCATCATTGCATTTATCGGTGTGTTAAAAAAAATGTTGTTTTAAATATTATACAAATTACCTCACAAGCACTTCAACATTTGCACAAAGGCAACAATTTTCTTTCATTCTGACTGTTTATAAAAATCTCACGTACACAATCTTTTTGCGAATGGAGAAATTACCTAAACAGTTTTTACGAAACATATATTACAATACGTTGTGTTTACACTACATGTACTTATACACTTGACTATACATCATATTATGTTATATAAATATAATATTTTAAGATTCCATACTAGTATAATTACTATTTACGACCATATTGTACAATGACAAAAACATTACTATTCACATTAAGACCGGATTAATGTAATTTATAATATTACATTTTTTAGAGTAAATTAACGATATACTGTTAATTTAAAATATAATCACTACTATTGTCCCTAACGAACATATAAATTGAAATTCCCAGCTAATTTTACCCTTAAAATTATATTCATAGATTAATTAATGAAAAATTCAAAAATGAAATGGTTTCAAACCAATAAGACAACTAAACAATTTCAAAGTATAATTTAAACTACGTATTTTACGGACAAAGAGTTCAACTATAGTTTAAATGTATCATATATTATAATTATAGGTACCTACTATATAATATGTACGTATGCCATTTATAGAAAAATCGTATTCAAATTATATACTACGTACCCATCTGGGTATTTTTTTGTTATTAAAAACCCTTACCCATTACATAATTAATTTATCCATCTTTGATGGTCGAAGAGTTTCATTATTTGAGCTACAAATAACAATAATATAATTTATACTTTATTTTAAAAATCTTTTGAAACTATACGATTTAATTTCATTCTGCGGGGTCTGTAATTATTGTTTTGTGTAAAGGTTAAGTATTTCACACTCCAACTTACATTGATAACTGTTGGTGTTAATTATTGTCAGAAACCATCACTGTAGGTAATAAATTACCTACTCTAATTACGAGTGCAATAAAATTAGGGAGGTTTGTCTAAAGGTTTCATATCGTGACAGAAAGCAATGAAGTAGAAACATATTATTTAAGAGACAAGAGTACTTATATTATATTTTAAAATATTACTTACTGCATTATTGTGCATTACTTAATAAGAAAATAATTCTGGAACACTTAAATGTAAATTTAAATATAATTATGTTTCACAGTGGAATAATTTTAAAATATAAGGCAATCATAATTTTACAACAGGAGATATTAAAATTGTAAATCTATTGTTATTTGTATTTATATTTATCAATAGGAAGAATCTAACCATCGTCAACTTTAACCAAACCAAGGAGTGAATGTTATTTATTTTTTTACATCTCAAATCTCAATTTAAAATAGTTCTACACTTTGGTCAATTTAAAATATATTTTTAAATATTTTGTATAGTATTTGCATACGTAAATTATAATAAACCAGATGTACATCAAAAAAGTAATATAAAATTACAATATGTATACATTTAAAAAAAGTATTATAGATTTGTAGAGACGCGACAAACTACATAATGGTATTTAATAAATACTATTTATTGTGACGAAAATTATTTTATTGTTAATTAAACCATAAAATATAATAATAATAATAATAATTGTAATTATGTAGGTAGTTTTTAATATGATATAATAAGTGATCCAATAAAAATTAATATTTAGAAATTATGAATATAGGAAATTCAAACACAATATTTAAAATAACAATTAAATATATTATATTATTTTATTATATAATAGTTATTTAAGTATTTACACATTGTTTGAACGCATTTTGGTAATATCTCATTTTCTAAGATGATGAGATTATTTTTAATTTTGAACGATACATCGAATACCAAGGCTGACTAAACATGAATTGTTTCCACTTGGACACACTAATCGGCGTCTATGCATTCAAATTTCAAATTTCTATGTTATAGTGATTTAATAGTGTAATGAATTTTGATCAACAGATTATCATCAAAGGACATTTCAATTCTACTATGTACAAAGAAATTAATTGAACAATAATTAAATTAATAATGGTCAATTTCTATGTTTAGGTAATAATAAAGCGTAAACGATTTAATAACAACTCGTAAAATTCTTGTTTTTATCAATTTAATAAATATTATAATATGTTATTTTCTAGTTAATATTTTAATATAATGTAAGACTGTAAAAGGTAATTTTTTATCACAAACTAAGAAGCATATTTTAATTAATTAACGATTTATGAATTTTATGTTGTCAATGAATAATACAATTAATAAACCCAACCTTATGATTAAACAATGAATACCGTATATCTAGCGCATACGTCATGATTGTACATATTACACAAAGCAATACTACATAGGTATTACTGGAATGCTAGAAATCATAAATTATGTATACATTATTTTTCAACATTTCGGTATTAAAAAATGCACTGACGAAAAATTTAATTTTTCAATCTAGTGTCTCCCAAGTCCTCACTAAATCATTCATTTTTATTTTTATTCTTTATACATATTCAGGAAGTGCGATCACTGGATGGTTTCTTCCCTCACCCTTTTCATGTTAAAACTTATCCTAGCACATATTCTTATTATGCCTTTGTGCATAGATTGCATATTATCTAATAAAAATTTAAAAAAAAAAAAATTGTTTATACATATAAACATTTTACATAAAAATACTTGGTGCATAAAAACAAACCATATAACTCACATATATTGCATAATCTACAAATTATAACATAACCAAACATTAGATATTATTTGAAAATTACTTGTACTATTATGGGTCTCACAAACCGTTTTATAATTGAATATAACATAAAAATAAAATTATAAACCCGTGAATAAGTATATAATTGGGATTTTTAACGAGTATACAACATATTACAATAATTTAAATTTACAAACAAATAAATTATTCGTATATTAAATAAATGTACAAAAGTAACGTATATAGATTAAATTTCTAAGACTATAGTATAGCTTTCAAAATTTTTCTAATATTTATTTTACTTTTCTTATTTGTATCTTTATTTTGTAAAACTTTTTAAATGGCTCAAATCCATAACCGGGTATCGTTGATGGATTTTTCATTTTAACCACAAAAATGTGACGAAGTTCTTTAAACAAGAGTGTATAATAGTGAATCAAAGTTTGTAAAAAAAAAATAAATCCCTGCTAGACCACTTTGACGAGGAAAAAAATTGAAACGCTAAAGCCGCATTTGACATGTTCAGCGGAATTCGATTTTGACCAAATTGCATTGGGCACGAAATTACTTGAATGATTGATTATATTTTTTTCTTTTTAATCTAATATCAACGACAAAAAGTTCTCTGTTATAAAATAATCGCTTATAGACTATAGTTGGCTCAGAAAGGAAATGGATATAATTCAGACATATTATTTGAAATTTGATATTTTAATTAAGCGTTTCAACTGTCATCTGTCTATATAATGCATAACTAAAATATATAATAGAATAAAAGAATACAATATATTAATAATAATATGGACAATTTAATTAAAACCCCATTGTTCTAACTTTTGCTGTACAATTTATTAAAAACATGCAAATTAACCATCAAACACATTTTTATTTTATTTACAGGTATTTAATTTCAATATTTAATAAATTTAAATTAAAATTGAATGAAAAATCACATTGATTTTTACAACGCGTTAAAAATGTAATATTATGATTTTAATTTCATTAAAAATAACTCAATAAATTATATACCTGTGGTAATTAAAATTAAAATATGTATCAACAATTTTTTCGACTTCGTCTTTTATAAAAAGATTATTACACGATATTGTTAATCCGAACTAAGGTGTTATCATACAAATGGTGGGAGATATTTAAAATAATATCTGTAGTACACTCATGATACTATAAATATGTTGATACGTATAATAAGTATATTTGAATTGTACTACTTGTGCGGTTCCTGCACGAATTCACTTAAAGGGGTTTATTTTTATTCCCGGTAATAAACGAATAAATACTTTCGGGATCCTAAAATAGAATAATCCTGTAGGAAAAATTGATTTCCTTCTTTTTTTTATTCTTGCAATATTTTCGACGATGAATATATTTTTCTCAAAGCCATGACGTTTTTTTCATACATAATACGATCATAACAATATTGTGTAGGTAGCTTATAAATGTATCATTGTCTAATAGTATCTATCTACATCGATACTCCAGATTCAGCATACTCGAATTATTCTTGTAAATAATGATACCTAAACCAATTTTTACCATTGTTTATTATGTAAAATGGATAAAAAAAGTTTTTAAAATCCATCACGTCGATGTCTTTTCTAAAAGATAAATATTCTGTTTACTATATTATATTCATTACTCATGGCTTTAATATACAAGGTAATTGCACATAGCCCATATTGTTATTAAACAAAAATAACATAGCGGCGTAAGGGTTTGGTGCATATCATGGTGTATAATATCGTTGTACAACCAGTATAGGTCGCGTCTCCTTACGCTGCCGTTTTAATTCCTTAACGTGATAAAATTATATAGTGCGAGTACTATTGCAATAACCTTGTATTTTTAAGCCATGATTGGACAGTAAACACGAATAAAATCTTCACGAAATACCACGACTAAACCGCATTTATAATATCATCCCATGATCCTCATTCTTTATATAATCATATATTGTGTAGGAATGAGTTATGTTATATGCATTTTTTAACGAGCAAGTTGAGATATTCTAAACTTTTTTAATTTGACAAACCAACACGCGTTTCCCAATCGATATATCTTAATATTATTTTGTAATATTATATACCTATACTAAGTGTTTTGTAAACAAAAAAAACAATCGAATCCAATTTAATATTATCCGATCAATGTATAAAGACGCATATGTTTCTATTATCGTGTGTGCGTTTGTGTAAAATGTAAATATTGTAAAATACACGTGGTAAACTAAAACTATACACAAAAGCTTATGTGTAGGTATTTTACAAAACCAAATAAAAATAATTTTGTCTTGTGTGCAATCATTAAAAATCGTACCTAAATGTACATAACGGCAATTACATTTGATTTATTGAACATTATACATTTATACGAGTAAAAATGGAGTTTAATAAATATTTATAACACAGAAAATACAATTTGTAAAACGACTATCCGAATACATACCTACTATTCATAAGGATTGTAATTATTCCAAAAGGTTATTTTTAAATTATTACGACCGGACAATAACCTTTTTGGCTTTTTCTATCTTTTGTGTTCAATGTGGATATTATTCAGACTAATTGTACCTGTTTAGGACCCAAATAATTATTATATTTATTAATCGGAAATAATTAATGTTTGCTAAAAATTATCATATTTTTAATATTATAATAATACTATAAATTCAATTTAGAGTTCATTTGGCATTTTTTTTATATATATATATACTTACAAAATGATTAAAAAATAAACCGAAGGTCTACAGACACAATCATACCGTGCGGCATTAAGCTAAAACAAAGATTTATAAAACGTCGTATCGATTTCGTATCGAATATTACATGTTTTTGGTAATTGTCGGATCTCATTTTTTGCTTCTAGCTGCGTATATTATGCGCACGGAATGCGTAAGTATACTATCGTACACGCTTTGTACAGTCATATACAATATTTGTAATAATATAATAGTCGCGCGTGACTTAAAAAAATATACCACAATATAAGTTCATTTAACGGATTTCAATGCTGAGAGGACGAACTTTTTCATAGCTCGCGGCCCTATACATTACGTACTTATGGGTGTGGGTGTTATATGTACATGGCCGACTCGCGTGCTTGTACGTATTATATTCTACGTATATATATATATATTGTACGTTTAACCACACGCACAACCAGTCATATCTTGACAAAGGCACTGCAGGCGGCGGAAACCGAGACGTGTATTGTAGTGTAGTGTACACGTTCTCGCGGAATAATCGAATTAAGTCGAACTTTTTTTCGGTGGACGGGGAATAAAATATGATATATATATATTATATTATATGTGTTGTGCCCACACCAAAGGCGTAACACTGACGACAAATTGGATTACTCGCACCCGTGGACTTTGGCGTGCTCCTATATATATATAAGACGTTTGACGACTATATATATATAGTGCGTGTCACATCGCGTCGAATTTCCAACAATAATAAAGCATATTACACATAGATGCTATATATATAGAGAGAGATGATATTTTCGTGTGCGTTCGACGGCTTTACGTACGATGTTTACAAGGCTTATCTGAAAGATACATATTCTAATACCTATAATATCGGTGTAAAATATTATATCGTTAGTATGTCTATATGGAGTCATCGCGAAACATTATAACGCCGTTGACAAAAAAATTCTATTTTTTACTATTTTGTTCGCAACCATTTTTAATATGTTTTACATTTTTGAACGACAGCGCATACGTAATTAATTTCGTGTTTTTGAGCAGCTTTTTATGAATATTTCAGTATACTTACACAAATTGAATTTCAAACGAGTACCTAGCTAATAACACTCTCTATTCGTTAAATATTCGATTTTTAATAAATTTCAATTCTCAGAAAATTATTCTGCTTGGGAATTAAAAACGTAAAAATCACTAAACTTTAATGTTTTTCCAAAACCTAGTTATTTATAATTGAAAATTAGGTAAATAAAAAAATTAAAATATTTTTAAAAACGTTCATAATTAATTATTATGGAGAAAGTAAGTGTTTACCTTTATAAGCATATACTTATTTATAAATATATATAAGATATATAATAGCTGTTTAAATCAAATTTTCCCAGAAAAAGATGAAAAATACAAAATACGGCGCTATATAATGTCTGTGTATCTCGGGTGTAGTTTACCTTAGTTCAGATATTAAAGACATTATGATATATTTTCGAACGAAGTTCAAACTACTCTCTTAACTTTCTTGATATCTCTAAGAATAATCCCTGAAATTATTGTTAAAATCGGTCAAGTAGTTATTGTGTCTATAGGCTATACCCAATACACATATAGAAGAATCATTTTATAAATAAACTTTAATACCTATTTGTTTTAGATATAATTTCTTCTAATAATTTCTTTAAGGCCAAGCGATGATTTCATGAATTATTTTACTTCGACTGCCCGATTAACCATTTATACACAATAAAAATGTTGAATTCCATCGTATCTAAATCTCAACATTCTTTTGTGAACACCTCTTTAAAATGCGAATTTTGGAAAATATTTTCTCATGGCACCCATAGTTCAACACGGTGGTACAAATTTACCATGACAATTTCAAGTCTTCAACTATCATAGTTTAGGCTCTCTGTTAATCAGTCAGTCAGATCACGTTCGATTATATTATAAATTATTCATTCGTCGTTTGCGAATACTGCAGTTCTCAAAATTGAATTGTGATGGTCAACGGTATAATTTTGTGTATCATTATCATTTTGATTTTACCGATATTTAATTACGATATCGTTAAGTTAAGACAAATATATAATAGGTTATTTAAAACTCTCTGCACGACAGGTGTTCAGTTGATGTGATTATTATTCCACTCTATCGTTGCGCCGGAAAAGCGCGGGAAAACAAATTATTTTATTTTAGAAGTTTCACAATATTTTTTTCTACAGATATACCTACAATTACATCAATATCAGTAAAATTATCGTTCCGTGTTTATAAAAAAGTTAACATATTTTTTCAATGAAACGTTTTTAAAAGTAATTGTTCCTTTTTTTTTTTTTTTAGTTCTTCATATTACTTGAAATTTGTTTTGTATTACTTATTACATTTTCTAGACAATTTAAATTGCCGGGAATAATTGGCGAGTGAAAAATTACATTTAATAGCTCAAATATTTTAGCAAAATGTTCAATATCCCCCCTCCCCCCCCCCCAAAAAAAAAAAAAAAAATAAAAAATAAAAAATAAAAAATACACATTAACATTTCATCCAATCATTATGGAATAAGAAACATATATTTTCCAATTAACAAACCCATTACATTTTTCTATTACTCGAATTTACATTTTAAATAATAATTATAAATATTATACAGGGTTATTCACTAAGCATTTAATTCTAATTTTGGAATTTTTAAATATAGGTAATCAAAGACTATTTTTTCAAGTCTTTGAATTTTTTTGTACTGCATAAGAAGTGTTCTGTGACGATACAAACATGAATTTAAAATGAAAAGACCCTTTAATATGGTAAATCTTTAAGTGGATAATTTCTTTGAAAGCTGATGTACCTACCTAATTCAAAATTCGAATAAGTAGTTTCTTAGTTGTTAAAATGTCTATATGTCTGATAATAGACACAATATTGGAACTAGTAGGATTTAATTTTTACAAACTATTAATGTTGATAGATAAATAATAACTAATAAGTAGCATAAAAAATTTAAAGAATTTAAAAATATGGTCTTCAAACTTCATGTATTTTTAAAAATTCCAAAAATAGGATTTTAAATAACTGTATTATTTAGAAAAAGCTTGAGCATGCTGAGTGAATCACTCTGTATATTTAATATTAATCTTATGTTTAGGAGGTATATAGTATATTAATCTTTGTAGTCCAATCTTTTGGGGCAGAATGAAAAAAGACTGAGAAACTACTAAAGAAAAAGTAAATTGTGTAATGTTCTGAACACCATTATATTTTTTTACTCTACTGCCTTGCAAAATAAAATCACATAAAATCATAAAATATCAATAAAACGTCGCACAAAGATATCTCAATCATTTTCCTGGAAGTGCTTAAACTAATACTTTAATGACGTAGTTATATGTAGTTTGATGAAATATTCTGTTTAATAACTTTAATGTGGTCATGCACCTAAACATTTTTGTTAGAATTACATTTTATTTGAATATTAAAAGTAAGCTGAATAGTTTAATGAACAATAGCTAGACAAATAGGTCGTATATTATTTTTGGTAATATGAGCTCCTAATTGTGAATTTAGAATAAAATACTTTATTTGGTTTATTAATTTACTATTTATATTTTTTGTACTTAATTATCAAAGAAATACATTACTAGCTTTTGCAAAATTACATGACTTAGTTTGTATGATATGATTATGTTCGATCAAATTATAAGAATGAAAGATGAAACGTTAGAACACTAATTTGTAAACATGCTTGTAATGATATTGCCTAATTTATTCGCCGTCATACTGAAATTAAAAAATGTATAATGTCCATCAAAACATAAATCACATTGTATGCATACCATGGTTAATTAATTTACTCGTACAAATTAAATATAGTGTATGTGTTAATCTAAAAGTATAATAATTTTACTTTTAAATTATAAATATTTAATTCATGATATCAAAAAGATTAAATATAAACATTTCAAGTCTCTATGATTATTCATTTTTAACGATATAATAATAAAATTGATTTTGTCAAAAATATGTATTGCGTAAAAAATCCCATTTTCAGTAAACATTTTTTAGTTTTTCGATTATTTTGAAAAGTCCTGGGAATTGTTCACTTTTGATCTCCCAATGATTCAACTATATCCAATTTTCTTCCAAATACCCGATAAAAGTTAAACATTTTTACTGTTCCAAAAGGTATTAATTAATTTCAAAAAAATAAACACACACACACACACACACATTATCGTATAACCAACACATGTAATACTATAGGTAGGTACGTACAGTGTTACTACTATAATTATACACAACCGACGTACTCAATCATTGTCAACATTTCACTATTTCTTAGCTAAGCGAATATATTATAATATTAACTATAATACTATAATATCTTTCGAATATCAAGTATGGCATACACGTATTAATTCAATACATGTAACAAATATTTTATTATTATAAACATGATAAAATCTAACTGATTTAGTTCAACACAATATCATAAAATAAAAATATTACTTTATATTTTGTCACTTATTTCAATGTTTCCTTATTCGAACGTATTGTTACTAACTATCGTTATATTCCGATAAGTTTCATAGGCAAGATAGGAATAATGATTGAGTCGACCGTTTTCAATTACCATTTTGATGTGATGAACACTATACAATTCCGCTATATACCCGTATACGACTATGTCGGTATATAATAAATTATATATATATAGTGCGTTATTATAATAATATTCATGAATGACATAAACGTTGCGATTTAAATGCGAAATGGAACGTCTTACTGGGGAACGTTTCTAAAGCATATTAGAATTATTATGCATCTGTCTCCTCGGATGGAGGTCTCAAATCGAACGTTTCCTCTAAAGAATACCATGCCCATGCCATTTACCATTTATACGGGCCGGGAGAAACTACGAGGTCTTACACATGGCATCCTGTGCAGTGAAAACCCACCAATAATACATTTACGGTTAAGTGGCTCGTTGTGATACTCTCTTTAAAAAAAAAAAATATGTTCTTTGAACCGAACCCGTTTTCGTATTTTGCGCGCCAACTTTTGTACGCGGTTTATAATAATAACCGTATACGGCCCTGACGGTCGCTTTTCACGATTAATATGATACGTAGTACATATTTTATACTTCATAACATACACGATATTATAATACAGTAATATGTTTATTTTTAAATAATTATAAACTGCAACGCGTACAACTGAATACAAAGACATATATTTTATAGTATTTAATATAATTTCACAAATGTTTATAGCAGGTACCTATAATACATAGTAAATATTATTTATTTTATATATAATGCATTCAGTGGGAACTTGATTATTTTTAATGACTTTCTGCAATGCTTAGTGCTTACTATACCATACAATTCGTTCGTTTTCTCAAATACAATTTCCAACAATATAATAACTTTCTAATAACTATATATGATCTTAACATTTGTTTATCCAAATGGCAAATATAATTATCCAATTTCTAAACCGTGTAGAGCAATAAATGTTCAAAAAATATATACACATCAAACAATGTAACCAATCATAATTATTCACAGTGAGTATATAGTACTATATAGTACTACAGTGTAAAAATTATTAACTATTGTGTTCTAGAAATTTCCACTCACGTTAGTAACCACCAAATACAATTTAAAAACCATTTTTATAGAAATATATGCGCATTTATGTGGTATTTATTTTTTAACAATTTTTTCAAGCTCTTCTTACCACTTCATTTCGATCATTACTACAAAAATATAATTTTTGTTAAGTTTGTTGATGATAAGTCACCTCATATTTTGCCACAAATGGGTGGGAAAATGTTCAAATAGTGAGGTGGAAATAGTGGAAATTTAAGGCTGATCAAACCAAATATAACATTAATGGGAAATTTTTATATAAATAAAGGTATACAATTATTCTATTTGTGGATATTAAATTGACTGATATAAATATTGATAAAAAATCTATGTATGCGATTATTTGACTAATGTCTCATTATTATTATTACTAATTGTTGTTATGATTGTGGTTATTATTATCAATATTGCTTAGCATGATTATAATATTATAGTTATGTGCCTATGTATGGAAAAATATGTGTAAAATGTAATAAATAATTAGTCTGATGAACTCCCTAATCTACTCTCACCAAAAGCTTTGCTTATAGAGAGTAGATATCAACTTGTAAATATTAAGTGTAAATATTATTATATAGTTGAATTTCAATAAAATACAAAATAAATAAATATGATAATACTTAGGTAATTACATAATAATTTTTAAAAAATTAATAAATGTTATCATGTTAATATTGGTGCTTATAAAATAATAAATTACGTATCCAATAAACGTTTAAAATACATAAAGGCTAAAAGAAATTTTAATTTTAAATTCTTTATACTAAATGGTAAGAATGTAATTTTGAAACACCAATAAATAAACAAATGTATACAGTAACTTACTATAGTAAACTAGATGAGACGTACCTATATACATAACCTCAAAACCAACATCATAATAATACCAGTGATGATAAATTGTTATCATCACAATATATTTTAAAGGATTTAAAAAAATAACTGTAAAATGCAATACCTATTCATTAGAAAAATATTTTTAAGATATCTAAAGGCCGTTATTTATTTTTTACAATCAATACCAAACCATTTGAAATCTTAGAGAGTAGACAAAAATCTCAAAACATCTATGAACGATAATTATTTATTATATAATTTACAATTTCAAATAAACAAATAATACAATTAAGATATTTTTAAAGCCATATGTGATATTTACTATTTACTCATTCCCAGTGCTTATAATAGCTTTTTTTTATGGAACAATGAAAAATATACATATAGGTACTTCCTTTTTAGAAGATCGTAAATGTAAAAATAATATAAATGAACATTTGTGCGAATGGTCAATATTAAAAAAGCTTTGATCTCAATTTTTATTTTTTTCACTACCTATATTAATATTATTATATAATAACGCAGACGGTTTGTACTTGTCGACAAATTCCTTTTGTGCACGCAAAAATAATAATATCATCTTTTCGAACTATGATAAAACTTTTTACGCCATTGAAATATAATTTCGAAATTTATTGTTGAAGTCGACCGCAGGTTTTTTATTCATTTATTTTTCATTATTATTTATTTGAGTGGTAAATTCTCGAAGGACACAAATCATTCACTTGGTATTGATATGCCATGAACATTATTTTTTTATCACAGTATAATATCATCAGGTACGCATTTCACTTTACGGCGGCTGCACGCACAAACTCACTGGTGTCCGCAGCGGTCGTCTGGCAGATAAACGACGATGTGATAACAAAAAAAAATACGTCTTTCTGAGAAAAATAATCGTGTAACGTACTTTTCATTTTCCGCTGATAAAAATATAATAATATACGTGTAGGTATAGTGTATACAAACAGGATAAATCACTATTCCTGCGTCGTAATATTATATTGTGACCAGAAATTTTATTATTTTTTTAAAAATGCATACGATCCTCAATTTTAACAACTTTAGCAGAGCGACTTCGCCAGTTTTATTTTTATTGTTTTTGTTTCTCTCAATATTTTTCTATCCCGCCTTTTTCACAAGATCATTCGTTTGATTCCGCAAGCGGTAATTTTTATTCATTTTTTATCAAGTATATTTAATCGTATACGACTTAAAAAAATATCTCATCGTCGGCGGTTTCGTTTTTAAAATATTCCCTCAAGCACGTACCGTTCGTCATAAGGCGTACATCGTGCGATAACGCTTGTCGAACGAACGTTGATTTCTCTTTTAAACAAATGATCTGAAATGGTAATAATGGTCTCCCGCCCGCCTGTTCGGCGATGCACACGACTCGACACTAACATATTCTCAAATTTACATCGGAGGGCACGTGAATATCATTATGCCAGCTGTATCTTTAGTACGTTCTTACGTCGTTGTGCACGGCGTTTTTTTTAATTGGTTGTTAGCAGAACGAAAAATGCGATTTCGATACAGTGAAATAAAAAAAGAAAACACGTGTGTTTCTGGTGACCTGTTCTTTTCGATTTCTTCGTAAATTTCTAATTTTTACAATACTACACCAAATTGTAATCACGTCCATGTATAATCATTGTTTATTCTGATAATCAAATTGCATATCATTGTTTTTATTATTATTATCATGTTTTGAACACGGAATCAGCTACTCTAAAAAATGTTTAAATAATATAAACTGTTGGGTTCTGACATTTTACATAGTAGATTTAACATACATTCCACTTATTTTGATTTTTCATTTATGCTAAACCTTAGACGATCGCTATGTAAAGTTAGTAAGGAACTAAACAACGTCGTCTAACCATTTATATAAATTCCAATTGGAAAAAAACATCAATTCCATTTATGCAATTGGAAAAAACTGATTTTATCGAAATGGTAAATATCCTTATAAAAAAAAAGTATTTACACAAAATACAAATAGAATAGAGGAATGCTAGGTTTTTAGATTCTCAGTGCAGTGATCAATATACGTTTTGTTTGAAGAAAAAACAAAATGTTCTTTTGTTTAAGAAGCCACTTTTTATTGCACAAATAACTTATCATCAATATTGAGTGTGATTTTTGATAGGAAATTGGGTATTTTCCAATCACTTTGTCGGGATGGCTATAAATTATAATATAATATCATTTACACTTAAAAAGACATTGCTTCCACAGAGTGTTACACCCAAAAGGAGTTGAACAGTGACAAAAACCTAGCAATAGCACAGCGTTGCCGTGACAGCTAGTTTACGATATAAGACCACTCAATGTACACCCGTTGAATACGTGTCACGGGTGCATGCGCGTGCGTCTGTGTGTCAGTGTCTATGTCTGTCTATGTCTGTGTATTTGTGTATGAAATGAATTAAGTTTTCAACTTGTGTATATATATATATATAAATTACGAGTATAAAATCTGAAGATTTAAATACGCACTCAAACGCATATGCATTGGTTAAGACGGTATCACGTATATTCGCGCTTACGTGTAATTCATATATATAATATATATACATATGTATATCTGAGAAATGATATATATATACGTTTAATGCGTATTACACTATGCAAATAACTTCGAAAAGTCAAACCTACCGTCAGCAGTAATCTATTTTCTTCAACTGTTTCACGCGAAATGTGGCAGATGCCTAATTATTATTTACACGACCGTCAGTCAACTGACGTCGGACCGGCCGTTATCTAACCGGTAAATTCGCTGATTAGATACCCATAATGGCGAATACAGACTCTGTAGTTTCTTGCATGCACAATTTGATAGCCACAAATTAATGTCAAAAACTTCCGCACTAAAACCTCATTATTTTAAAAATGCACAACATATGATACTGCACATCTTATTCGGGGACGATGAATACATTTTCGGTACATTTTTCACTTCTGGTTTTGGATTGAGAGGGACAGAGATTAATTAGAGTTCGACACATCACCGCGCAGCATTTTTAGTATAATATATTAATGCAATAAGCTAACGGTTTTCACTTTTTCTCTTCTCGAACTGATCACAATCTATAAGATAACAACTACGAAACAATTAAAGACACACTTGTCACATCGATAAATATTACACACACGACTGAACAAAGTAAATCTTATACAAGTTTATTTATTTTTATTAAGTAATTGTTTTGAAACTGGCCATTATTAATAGATAATCCATATGGCTATACCTTATATTATCTGCTGTACTTACACCGAAATCGAATGTCACGCGAGTATAGTCACTATATATTAATTATTATGTAGTCGATACTGGCACGACAATCGGGCCCGCAGTCGGCCAATTTAAAAAGTAACCGCCACTGAATAAATTTCGTTCGAGAAAATGAATGAAAAATTACATTCTTACATATTCACACGGTTACTGGTTAGATACCGGTTTTCGTCACATCTCGCTACTTTAATGGATTTGTGAAATGGCTCGCTTCATCTGTTAAAAAAAAAAACAACCTCCTAGATCACTGCCGACAAACAGAATAACTGGCATACCTGCAGGGACGTGAGGTGATTTTACACAGGCGCTCGTCTCGATCCGTTCGTCGCAGCGCCAATAATATTTGTGTGCGGTACACTATGTATTATATTAAATATAATTGTATGTACGCAGAGCATCGCCGATTTACCACCGCGAAATCTCCGCTAAATGAATCGTCCGCCGCCAAACTCGAAACGTTTTCGAGCGTGTAAATCGGGGCAATTATATAGAATTATGACGACGCGGGTAAATGACGCGAAAGCCGAGAGAATCGCTCGTCCGCGGTAGTCGTTCTCGACGAAGACTTTATTATATCGTCTCTCTAAAAACCGTTGGCGCACGATTACCGTCTATATAATATTATATTATTATTATTATTATACCGCATACCGGCGTGGCTTATACTTTCTTTTCGGGACCACGTCACACAATAATAATAATAATAATATAATATAATATCAAAACCTCCGACGTAGTAGTCCTTCCCCTCCACTGAACTGCACCGCCCCCACCCTACACACCACGGCCCGGACCGGCCCGGCGACGACGACGACTTTTTCCTGGCGGAGCGTATCCGCTCCTTTCGGTCCCGCGGGATATTAGATATCACGACGGTATGACGTGACGTGACTGACACGTCTTTGGGGAGTCTTTATTACTAAACTTCATAATATTATATACCCGGCTCGGGCCGACACACGTTCGCGCCTTTTTGTATTATTATTATTATTATTATTAATATTATTATTTCACGATAGCATATCATTTATCACACGTCAAGTCCTCTCCGGACGGTCTCGGCCGGTGGACAATAAACGCGTTGACGTTTGACGGTCTGTGCAGTGTGTGTGCGTACGTTTAAGTATTGTTATGTTATTTACTGTTGTATATAATATGTACAGTCGTAGGTATATCATATCCCATCATATAACTACATAGTTAGCTGTAGATGTAATAATAGTACTGCGGCATTTGTTTGTCGGCGCACCTCCACCACGATCGATGTCGGTTGATATTTCTAAATGGTCGGGCCGGGAGGTCTGACGGTTTTCGCGAGAATTCGCCCCTCATACATCACTCTTCATCATTATTTCAAACTATATTATGCTTCCCACCAACGTATTGTTCACTCGTTTCGACGAGAGAAGTTTTTATAGAATAATTGGAATATATAACATTATTATAATTTAGAAAATTAATCAAGTATTTTCTAAGTATATAACTTAAACGATGTTATATGTTATATATTTTAATCTCAAAGTTTTCATCCATGATTTTATACTTCGCGTCGGTAGGTATATAAGGTCGTTATATAGAGAAACAGTATTTACGTGCTTTCAAATGTAAAACCATTGTAAATGTTAGCTACTTGGGAGTTCCAATAGATTACGACTTAAAAGTTAAGATATAAACATACTTCCAAGTACTTAAAAGTGAGAAATAAATTACACGCGACAAATATCCTAAAATTAGTAGATAGGTAGGTAGTTCAACCCGCAATTTTTAGGACCTAAGCAATCTACCTAGTTTTAGGATATTGATAGCGATAATTGTTGTTACACACAGAGCTATTCCAAACGTGGGGGTGTAGGGAGTTTCCCCACCCCATGGGTTCAAATTTATACGTCAGTTGGCACATTGATACATTGAGTATTTGAGTTGGCCCTCGGAAAATTATCATTTTTTTTAGAAACAATTTTTAAATAATTTTATAAATATTATGAAATACGAAAATTCCATTATAATATATTATTATAATTTAAAATAATATGCAAGTATATAACTTAATTTTCGGATTGCTAACTGCCCAACAGAAATACTATATTAATATATGAGGACCTATTGATGAATTATATTATATTTATGTCTTTTTTTTCTTAAATTAATAACATAAATGAATTACTTCATGAAAAAATTCCTAAATGCAATACAAAAACTCGGTGGACTGTTTGTGCTCAAAGCATTAGGGCTGTAGAAAATTTATTTGAAGCTGTAAACGCCTTGATGTAATTCATTTATTAAACAAATGTTTTGATAAAGGAACAAGTTCAAAAGCACTTGGTATTCAAAATCCAATACTCACTTTTGATTTTTTTGTTTCTTTATCATTTATGAAAAATATTATGTACAAACTGAAGTATCTTATAGGTACTGAAACTCTCGAAGCAAAATATGAATGACGTATAATTGATGGAATAACTGTAATTGATAGCACAATGAAAATGTTGACAGAAATCAATTCTGATGATCTCGCAGTGAACAATTTAATTAACAGTGGTAAAGAGTTTATCAACTCACTTACAACAGACTCAGAAGCTAATTTTAAAAACCATCATCGTAAAATATTAGTTCCTAAACGATTTTATTGTAATGCAACATCTCAAACTGAATTTACAATGCATCTATTTTATAGAAAAGAATTGTTCTCGATACCATTTTAAACTAACAAATGACAATTTAAAATCTTGAATTTCTTCTGTTTAACCATTATTTATATTATTGTATTAACCATTTAAATATTAAAATATATTATTTAATAATTTAACTTAATTTGATAATTTAATAATTTAAATAAATATTTCACTGGATAATGTAAAAAATCTATTTCTTCACTCCCATCAAGCAGTATAAATGTATAACAGCTGTGTAGGTGTAAATCTTCATGATTATGATTTAGTTCTAATAAGAAGGTAAAACCTTATATCATTTGATTGTTTAATGGAAATATCAGAAGATGTAAAGCATATTTTACCATGTGCTAATCAAATTTATCGTTTGGCTTTGACTTCTCCTGTAAAAGTTGCATCAAACTAAAGAACGTCCAGTTAACTAAAATTGATTAAAACACATCTTAGGTCAACAATTATTGCAATTATTAAAGATTAAATTCTTAAGTTGTATTCAGCGTAGAAAAAGAAATTGTTGACCAATTGGATAAAAATAAAATAGCACATTTTAAAAAAATCGACGAATATAAAATAATGTAATGTTGAGTTTATTTTGAGTTAGGACGTTAATGAATCTCGTCCCCCCCTTATTAATTCGTTCGGGACGTCCTTGGATACACATTATTATAGACGATATTAGATAATAATATATTAGACAATATAATTATACATAGTAATTAATACTTGGGAAACGTACCGAAATCTGACCGTCATTAATTGCGATTTGATTTCCACGCAAAGAGAATATATCGATAAACTACGTACAATACATATTTCATTCACCTTTTATTTACAAAATCCACTGTGGGTATCGATGAAAACTTATACCTACTATTCTACTGTTGTGTTAAATGGCCCAAATGCTGCTGAAAATAAACAAAACAAACACTGAACACAATACCTGACGGTTGCATATAATTGTTGTTGTTTTTTTATTTAATAATGCTGCTAAACAATTAATTACAAATATAGCCGAGTCGCTTTAGACTCTACAATATTATAGCAATATACACGTTTGTGTTTACTATTAGGTATACATGGACGAAATCACAATACTCGGTTTGACTATATAGATTGAATATTGTGCAGTACCAGAGTAACTCGACGATAAATAAAACCCAGCACGTACATGGTGTGTTATATCATTGCGCAAACACTAATACATACTACCTACCTATATTATCATAATAATATATAGCATATTATATACATTCGCTGCCGTCGTCTGTCGGTATTAATTACAAACACTTTACTGCAATTTTGACACTGAGGACTTAGAATTTCGTGTCTGTAATGCTCCAGAGATATAGTTTTCATCGTGATTACATTAAATATTAAACGTGTTTAACTGTGAAATTCGACCTACCCGATGCACGGTCTCTGCGCATTATTATCTCTGCGTATGTGCAGAGTCAAAACCGTACCCAATATTTCCGTATAAATTAAAGAAACGTGATATTTATTTCATATATTGTTTTCCCTTATGCCCGACAACATTTGCCATTTCTACATTTCGGTCCCGAATATAAGTAATTGATTTTTTCCAAAAACCGATTTCAGAAGGTTTCAATAAATTGTTTGTCACTCGCATAGAACTCAAGAGTCGTAACGCAATGTAGAAGTGAAAAGAAAAAAATAATACTTTTCTTAAAATAATAGCTTTGCAGAGGATAATTCTCCGCTCAACAATGCAACATTGTGTTTGTAATAAATAATAAATATTGTGTGCTCAGTAAATAATATGACTTTTTTAGTAACGGTATTATAGGTCTTACTTTTTAGAGTTCCTACCTACTTTTTTGATTTTAAAAGGAAATTTCTATTTTACACGAACGCTAAAATTTCTAAACTTGCATAAAAATTGTAAAACTGTACACACACACAGCATTTTTGAGAAAACAATTTATTTTTTCATGCTATTATCGCCATAGTGATTATTTTCATTTAAGAAATATTTTTTCAAGTAGTTAGCAGTCTGATTAAATGGTACATATAGCCTATAATTTGATTATTATTTATTATACCTACACTTAAACGTATAGTATTATAAGTTATAACAATATTTTATTTCCGTTATACAAACTATTTCTAACAAATATAATGGTGTGTTAATTATTATGTTTTATTTTAACTATTGTTAAAATATCGTATAATCGAGTTTGGAACATTTTGCAACTTTGATTGAGTTTAAACAGACGGCAGTATATAGCCATAGTATACATAGCATACTTAACGTTCTATCTAGTTTGATATTTCAACTATTCAACCACCATCTTAAGGGTTTGTGTCCACTGTGGTTGGAGTTGGGACAATTGTGTACTGAATGACAACATGTCTATAATATGAAACTTAATCAAATATACAGTGAACTACGAATGGATACTATAAAAACAGAATTACAATTGAGTGCCTATGCCTATTGCTGTAATTTTAAACAAATTTTGAAAGCTTATAAGGGTTTAAAAGCTGGTAAGATTATCTACATTACCAAATTTGAATAACATATAGTTAACATTATAATGTAACAGCATTATGAAATGAAAAAATCATTTTTATATAACAATTAGTTGACATATGTATTGTTATTTAATATTTATTCTTGAATGAAGAAAATTACTTTTGCGATTTTTAAATGTAATTATTTAAATTGAAATCATGAATTAAGTCGTATAATAACATAATTTACATAATTTACCAGTTTTATTTATCATATAAATAAATTTATGCTGAATTCGAACAAATCAATTGAATTAAAACCCTCAGCTCTTTTTTAGTTAGGAAATACTACTGGGACGTGCATTATTCATAGGTAAACGTGGTGTACTTGCATTTAGTGAGAAAGGATCAAAGTACAGCATAATGCCAGAATACTGTATTTCAATTTTACATTGAGATAATGAATTTCGTATATATTTGATCGTGGATACTGTTTCGATTTTTCAGTTAGTTGTAAAGTGTTTCGTTTCACTTTGCTTTGAATTCAACATTATAAACATGAATGTTGGTGAAATTTACTTGTATAAGTTCAAACACTCAATTAGTTCACGGACTTGCGTAGAATAATTTCTGAAAGATATAATCTATTTTAAAATAGATAAATATAAAACGTTCGATTTCGCTGTAAAAAAGTAAAATGTATAATTTATCGTGGGACTATTACACATTATTAACTTCAAAATGAAAACTAAATATTTTTAAATTTATAATATCTAATTAAAAACATTTTCTAGGACTACATAAATATATAATAATGTCTCATTTCTAATTAAAATTCTGTACTTTTGTTTTAAGAATTCAATTTCAATACAATATGATTATTGATTACTCTACGCTCCTGCTCTCCGTGTCTTCGGCATTAAGTCTTTAACTGATAATAGTTGGGTTTATATCTTGTGTTTTTGTCTAAAATTATGAATTACTATACTAGATGCTCTAATACAGGGCTCTAAGCCAGCCAACCAGAAGAGACTCGCGAGCCACCAAATATATTAAAAAAAATTGAAGAGCCAAGATGTAAAAAAAAAAAAAGGGGTCATATTAATATATATTATATGATGTTTTTTTTCTTTTTTTTACATCTTGGCTCTTACGTTAATTTACGTCTAATGTTACGTTAAGACGCGAGCCGCAAAAGTCTATGACGCGAGCCGCGGTTTGGCCACCCCTGCTCTAGTATTATCAATTTGGTAATATCAAATTCCTTGTCTCTCCTCGAAAACCTTAGCCATTTCCATTATTTTTCTATTCCCACTTATCCTTCACGTTATCTAAAAACCAATCCTTTGTACAGAATGATTCCTCATTTGATATATTACTATTTATTATTATTACTACTATAAGTGTTGATAATATTAGTATTATGTTAATATTACTACTTTTTTTTTATTACACGTTTTTAAATTTAATAAATATAGTTTCTGTTTTTAGCTTTAACATATTTTGAGTTGGTTTCAATACGTATATATAAATAAACAGTTCATGATAAATTTATCATAATGGTAATATATGCGAATTTCAAAATATAGAAATGACACAACTTGACTAAGGATAATTGAAATGTAATTTTTAAGAAGTAGATTTGTAAAATTAATCGTATTATCATTTATATCAAACGGTTGACGGACTAGTAATTATAAATCACCTAAGGTTTAGGAATACAGTAATTGTATAGCCTATATAGGTATAATACAAGTGTGTTGAAACTTTCAAAGTAATGTTTTTCAAGCGTATTGTGCATATGAGTACCTGTTGATTTTTTTGTTTACACAATATACAAAATACAATTTCTATTTCACTACGATAGTACGATTAAAATAATTAGGCTAAAAATCTGTTAATTTATATAAATGTTAGAAAAAATGTTAAAACACAAAATAACAGTAATGATTGGATTTATAATTTTCATTTGATAAGGCTTCAAAAAATAAAGTCTCATAATAGATACTTATGTTTTTCTAAAGATAAAATAAAAAAGTACCATGTGTGTATCCCTGAGCAAATACACTATCACAGTATAGGCGAAAACTAATAATTTCTTTTGTTATTCAACCGAAAATAAATAAACAATAATAATAATAGTAAAAACATAATTATATGGGATTTTGTGATTTTGATCAGTTGGACTTTGAGGGAACATTAATGAAGTATATCTTGTTTTTTTATTTTTCAGAACAAGCCGACAAAAGCAATTTCAGTGAGTCAATATTTATTTTAGAAACGTTTTTTATTATTATTTTATGATGTAATGCGAAATTTCTATAACGCACACTATATTGGGTATGAAGTGAAGTTATTTTTCTAAAATAAAGAAAACATGTATAAAATGTATGTTGTTTAGGTTATTTATAAAGTAATTAAATTTGTTTATATGTTCTATGTTCATAACTTAACAAAATAAAAATATATGTGTATATTATATTATAAGCTTTCCACTTAATTTATTGTGAAATTAAAAACTAGAACTAATTCCAAAGTTTGTGAAACAATTGATCCCTCACTATATAAACACGGACAAAATTAATTCTAATACCCGATAACGATAGTTTCCATGATGTTTGACAGCAAAACGTTTACGACGAAATATATTTGCTACTTAAACGTCACTATAGTTCATTGGTAATGGTTATTAGAGGTATTACAATAAACATGAACCATTTAATGAGAATATAAAATTAATCAATAATGTTTTTATTATGATTGAAGCTTTCTGCGTGTAGCTAAATACAACTTGACGGATTACAATTTATAATATACTAGCAGTGTTACCCAACTTTGCCCGGGCTAAAGTTAATCTATATTTCTATAGTTTTCCGTTTTGTTTCAGTTGAAATATATTATATAATATGTACACAATTACAATGATTAATTTTATGATTTTCCACTTCTGAATTATTCTGGACATATCTTTTATGTTAACAATAAAAAAACTGGATGCAGAAAGCTTAAAAACCAACGTAAATTGGATACCGTTATGGTCGGTGATTAATCTAATATATAAATAAATATAGGTAATATACCTATATTTGGGTGA
>NC_042494.1:41495429-41553877 GCF_005508785.2 Acyrthosiphon pisum | reverse complement strand
AGTAAAAACATAAAAAATTATAAGGATAAAAAATATTTAAAAATATATTTTTTAAGAAAAACGTTGTTTTATAAGCGACTTGAAAGTATGTAAAAAAATATTTTCAAAAAAATTTACACTTTTTGAAATAATAAGTGTTGTTTGATTAAAGAATCACCCTGTATATATATATTTTATTACAAAATATAAAAATTATTATAAAATAGAGTAAATAAATATTGTGGAATGCTAATATTATTGTGATCGTGGCTATGGATAGAAAATAAAGAAAAGGGAACTTATAATTGGCACTAATAAAGACACGATTAGACCAACTATAATATTAATAACTATACGCACTGATGTACCAAAATTGTCTATACAATGCGCCGGCCAATGAATATAAATTATATCAAAAATAGTAACATTTCCCTATTGTATTTTACACAACAAAATCTTGTCAACCACAGATTGATGTTGTGTGCGCGTGGAGAGAGTTTACTGAATTATTGAATAATGGTTTGAAAACTGTCATCGAACTCGTCCTCTACGACCAAATATTAATATTACGGAATTACAGATAAGAAATCATTATTTTTCCAACATTATGAACGAAATATTCCGTTCAGACGAATATTTGAATTGTTTTCCAGGAAATGGTCTATTATATATAGACATTGCGTATTAGTGAACAGCTTTCATTAAAAAAACAATATATATTGTAACCATTACTACGCAGTTATATTACTAATATAATGAGCATCTCGATAATGCGATCACACAATAGATGGCACAATAAATGGCTGTGGACCACATGTATAAAATATGAACACTTAAACACCATACTGCGTTACATTCAAAAATTTTCACAAACCTAACCAAATACATACTATTGCCTATCAACATCTAGTCAACAAACGAAAATTCTATAGGTTAACGTTGCGTTGAAAATTCCGTTCTCCGTCTATTTTCTATCCAATATAACCTCATGTTGCTTCATCGGTATATAATAACGTCGGTTATTTACTTTTGATTTTATGCTCAACGACGCTATAATACGTAATTCGCTATATCCTATATTTTTCAATACGAAACAATAAACATCGATATCGGAACATATTATTTTCTGGCTTTTTAAACAATAACTGTTTTGATAAAACAACACGCGTCGTATATAAGTACTTACGAACGCGATCCAAGTGATTGTGACTATAATAATAATGTAGTGCATGCATGCGTGCAACACGCCACACCACTCCAAAAAAACTATATATATTTTCAAACATTTTGTCTTCATTTCTCGATTATTTGTCGCACGAATGTTTCGCATAAGCCGGTATGGGGTTATTTTTATTATTATTATTATTATTATTCCGAGAAAGAGGCGGAGGAACGACTGCTGCAGAATATAAAATATCTTTATATGCACATTTTGCTCACAGTGAATGTCAGCGATTTCGTTGTCTCAATTAAAAACACGAATGATATACATAATATTAAACCATATACGTAGGTAAGTATATAATATAATAATATAACCAAATCAAAAGTCACGAACCTTAAAAATAAATGATATTCCTTCGTCAACCAATATAGTCGTACGATGGTGGTTAGTACTAATATATTGTATAATAATATGTGCATATGAATATGTATGGTTATGTATGCACTGAAACGTTTACACACGATTTCGTAAACGTCACATGTGCGTATAAATCCGGTTGACTCTTAACGAGCGTACGATACGCACACGCACAGATATATTGTATATGTAGAATATCGTATACTACGTATAATGGCGATAAGGTGATTTTTTCCAACCCGATACAATTATTTTTTGTATTATTTTTTGTCTTATAAAATAATACGATTTTTATATAAGGATTGTTGGAATAACTAATTATAACTACATTTTCTATAGATACTTATATAGGTTCTATCGCATTGCATCATTGCTTCATACTTTTTTAAATTACAAGAGATAGGTGCGAAAATCACTGTGAGCTCTTCCACTCACTCGAGAAAAAAAACGTAGAATGATTTTAATTGTCTAAAGTATCAACACAAAATTCATTATTCTTAAATCTAAATTTTAACTTTTCCGTTTCAAATACATGAAGTCAAAAATATGAGTAGCTATTAAAATAAAAAAAAATACTTATCATTTATATATATATATATCGTGTAGTCAATCTTATTATATATTATAGAAATACTTAAAATAAAAATATGAAAAGTGCTAAAATTGACGAAGAGAATGAGTGTCATCAGTTAAAAAAATTACCTGCCTTATACAACTTAAAAGGCTTAGGTTTAGTACGCATATATTATAATATTCAATATACATTATTAATTATTATACTCTCCCGGTATACAATATTATCGTTGAGGAAAAGGAAAGGGACCTTCTTCTCGCTGTTGTACTCTTCTCTTTGGGAGGCGGCGCATATTATATATTATACAGAGTGAATCATTAAGCATGCTCACCCGAAATTTTTCTTTTGATAATAAATGTATTCAAATTTTAATTTTTGAAACTTTTTAGTAGGTATACTTGAAGACCAGAATATTTTTATGCGATTAGATTTTTATGCAATTTGATGAGTGCCCTGGGGCGATAGAAACTTGTTTTTTTCAAGTGAGGACTAACTTTTTTACTGTAAATGCAGATTATGTTTTTGAACATTTTGATGTAAATATTTAAATAAAAATTTGAATGCGTAGTGTCTGAGTTATTATATAATATACTAGTTGTTCTGCCCGACGTTGCCCTTGCCAAAGAAATGTTTCATCAAAAAATATATTTGTAAACAAATTTCTACGCCGTATTTCTACTAATAAAATTATAATAGTAGGCAATGCAATATGTAACCAATAGTAACCATTTAAAAAAACAAAAATAATATAGGTTTTTCGTGAGCTGTGCATATGTGAGCTACCTATAGTGGTTGGAAACATGTTAAAACCTTCTTCACGATATAGTATATAATCTATCATTTGAAAAAAAACGCATGACTATCGGATTAGTGGTTCCTAGAACATGCATGACAATTAATATTCTCGTTTTCACATTTATATATAATATATACCTATAATTATAGAATATAGATACTAATTATAATATTCTTTAAAATTGGTTTTACAAAGATATAAACTAGATATGATTTTAAATCTTGTATTTATTATTATACTAGGCTAATTTTTACAACTATGAAATGTTAACAGATTCATATTATTTTATGAATCAAACGATAAAATCATCATGGCCACCACATCTTTCAAACCCACAATCATAACTCATAGGCGTATTAGATCACAAGTTAAATATCTCAACAACTTCTATAAATCGAGTTTCGATTCAGCCACATAAAGTTTATGGAAAGTTGAATAAATTCATTATTAAAGTATAAAATGGGGCTGAACATGCTCTCGGTGAATCACTCTGTATAATGTATGTGTATATGAATTATATTATAATATACATATATATATATATAATATTCCGAAAGCACCGTGGCCTGGCCGGTCCAGAGAGATAGAGAGAGAGAGAGAGAGGAAGAGAGTGAGTGAGCGAGAGATAGAGAGAGAAGAGAGACAGAGAGAGAGAGAGAAGAGAGAGAGAGTGAGGAAGAGCACTTTTAACAGGGATAATACAAAAGAACAAAACCCGGTGACGACCAAACTCCTTTTCTTCCGCACGCACCACACGCGGTATTACGAGCTCGCGTTAGTGTACGAAGCGTGTATAATGTATATATTTGTGTGTGTGCGTAATACACGCGTCCAAGCGCGAGCACGGGATAGGCGCATTTGGCCTCCGTCTTCATCTCCACCGTTGTGCAACCGACATCCGCGTTCCCTCGTCCGCATCCGTGATAATGTGACCGCGCGCATTATTGTTGTGCATTTGTTGACATACGCCGGGCCCGCGGGAGACTGAAAAATAAAAAAATGAAAACTTGTTAACCGTCAAAAATGTCCTTCAAAATATTATCATTTTTCCCCGAAGTAAAATTACAATATAATACAATTTTAGAACATTATTATTATTGTTACTATTGTAGCTTGTACGTTTTCGTGGTATACGGAAACCATAATGTACTACTCCCTATATCTAACTCCATTATTAATATTATTACTATTATTATTATTATTGTTGCAATTTAATAATAATCGCGAACCGACGCGATAATACTATAATAACAACGATCGTCGTTGTCGCGAATACAATATAGTCCAAATTAAAGTGGATTTCCGTGGAAAACGATTTCAAAATAATATAATAATATAATATTACTAGCTGCGTTAAAAACCCGACTTCACCCTGAAAAAAAATTAACACAACTAAAATGCAGTAGGTACTCGGGGTATCTCGATATTGGATGACGACGTCATAAGACATTACATTTTAACCAATCGTTATAGTAATGTGAAACGTAATTTTTTCGATAACACAATTTACATAATTCAGCTAGTCGTGAATCGTGGTATAAAAATTTAAAATTAAGTGACCGGTGTTCTCCATATACAACTCTCGTGTATTTTATATTAAAACTGTGTATATATAAAAACATTTCTATTAATCTGTTAGTTTATAATTTCGGTCAGTCTTTATTTACGTCAGAGTGTCTAAACGATTATAATATACCTACACGTGTACCTACATTTCTCGCAAACGACAGACATTAAATGTATA
Source organism: Acyrthosiphon pisum (assembly GCF_005508785.2). Lineage (NCBI taxonomy): Eukaryota > Metazoa > Arthropoda > Insecta > Hemiptera > Aphididae > Acyrthosiphon > Acyrthosiphon pisum. Next base: position 41,549,202 of record NC_042494.1, on the reverse strand, counting down.
TTTCAGATATAAAAACGGATTACAGTTCAGCTACTAAAATTTCAAATATAATCGCGGTTTCTTAAACAACAGGATTTTAATTTTTTTAAGTTGGAGCAACTCTGTGAAAAAAAACTGGAAAAAAATCAAATAGTGTCGTCAGAAAATTGCTACATATAACAGGCCTGTTCTATTATATACATAAGGATTATATCATAAGAAAAATTGTCTAACGCCAATAAGACTGAAGAAACGACCGTTGAAATTGACATGACCCATAAGTTCTCGTTTCCAATATTATATAACAATTATAGATGATAAAAATAAAAGGTACACTGCAGTGAAAGACAATTTTCGAAAGTACCTATTGAACCTACTTATTTTGAAAAGTATTTAAAATACGTATTTTATTATTCAGCAAAAAAATTATGTGAGTACAAATACAAATACTTTAAAGTTAATAAGTATTCATAGATACATTGAAATAGCTTTCAAATTTTGTTTACCTTATAAATCAACTGAACCAAATTTTATTAGCATTTTTATGTACATCATTACATCAATGGCATTTTACAAAGTATCATTTGATACAACTATAAATTACCCATCTGTTTTCTTTGTCAAGGTATTTGAATTTTCGGTTGATTATAATAAATACGAATTCACAGTAAAAAAAATATATTAATATACACAACTATTATATATATTCAATATTATTTTTATTTTATGTGCTTAAATAAAAAGAAAAATTATTTAAAATACGTATTTGAATAATTTTACTCGAGTTCTTTACACGACTGAAAGTTCATGATTTTCAGACCCAGTGCTATATTATTTCACTGTCAGGCTGATTATTAGGCTCAAAACTCTATACCCGTCTTCAATTCGAATTTTTTTTATATGTAATAGAATGATACTCATGCCCTTCGTTTCGTATAACAATTTTCTATGAGCAACGAAATTGATTATGTCGAATTTTTCACTTATTCGACGGATATTACAATACCGGTATATATCAGGTATCTGATATACTTATACCTATAATACTTCCGAGAGACGATATTTTAATCTATTTCCCATCACAATTTATAATAAATACAAATTAAGAAACACAACTCTGCAGAGTCTTCATCGTATAACGTGTTATATAAATGGCTCACGTCAACGCATTTGACAGTTAGATTAAAATATGAATTACCCCGATATTAAAATTGTATTAACTATATAATTGTAAACGAATTTGTATGCACGGTACACCTGACAATCTTAATATATGATATAATAACACTTACAGTGTTTTTTTTTAATTTTCCCTACACGATTTACTTATAATCAATAATATTTTTATGTCCGTATTGTTCATTGTTACAGAAATAGAATTATATTATATAAATGGCAAAAATTATCAATCGATTGCTAATACAATTATATAAAATTATTTTGAATATCGTGTACTTATACCTACACCAATCTCGATTTATCTTAAACAGGTAGTACCTATACGGTGAAACCACGATTATTTTAAATGCGCGATATAACTGAATTTATAGTGAAACTGATGTGACATCGTTGAGATAAAAAAAATAAATAATATCTTGCGTATCAATAAATGAAAATTAAACATAAACTGGACTTTATCTTTCACGAACATTTTTTAAACGGCCAAGACATTTCTTGTATACATAAATCATATAAAAATAAAAGTAGTACATTGTACATTGCGCTTTTATTCTTACTCAGCCTGTTTATTTGCTGTTATTATCCGCGTGTTATTTATGTTGTGTATAAGTTTAACATTGTTTACGCACGTACGGAATCTTTTTGAAAAATAAATGCCATAGTCGCTAAATAACATAAACTGTGAAAAGTTTAATTTATTCAACGTAAAGCAAAGTATGAATTATGCATAAAATTACTAATGATTTTACTCGTTTCGTAACTTTTTTCCAGCCCCTCGTCGTAATCTAAATATTTTTTTGCTATTTTTACATAGAATCCGTTTAAGTACGTTGTGTCATAATATCAGTGTCCGATCGGTAAAAAAAAATTGTATTTATTGTTTTTCAAATAATTCAAAAGTGTAAGGTATAAATAACAATAAAACGCTTTACATAGCAATAATACCAACGTGTTTGAAGATAGCTTCCTGCTTTGAGCATATGAACTTTATACAATCGAACATATTATGTTACTGATTTGCAACAATTTACAACGTAGTTGGCTTACAAATATAAAATTGTACATTTTTCCTGATTATATAATATTTCTAGTTCATTGTAGTCTGTAGAGATTACAAAATTTCAACATAATTGTAGGAATAACAAATACACCGTCAAGGATAACGGGTATTTAATATAATATCAAGTGGCAATTTTTTTTAAAAAGTTTTATTATGTACAATGGTTCAAAATTAGAGTCATTTTATAAAAATGTTAAATCTTACAATCATATTATACAAATAAGATTTGTTTTCAACGAATCTATGATATTTAAATTTATTACGTAGGAACTCTGATTAAAATTTTACTCGCAACAAAAATGTTCATTTTAATTAATCACTTTTAAATTCAATTCCCTATTTAGAACGTTATTTAAAAACAATAAAAAATAAAAAGTATTTTTCTTCGCTGTTTAATTATTAAGTTGTACAGTAATTATATTATGTTTAAGATACTTAGTATCGACCTAATCATCAAAGTGTATTGACATCAGATAAAAAATAATCGAGTTTTATTTATTCTCGAAAAAATATAAGACGAAATATATTTAAAAGCCTTAAACTCTTAACCAACGTTTATTACATACACGAAATACGTAGTAGAACTGAGCTGTAAAAACTAAAAACTCCAAAAAAGAAAATTAATTGATTATAAAATGTAAAACTAAAAAAAACAACAAGAGTTAAAGTATTTTTATCCATAATATTTTCAATGGTAGATAATATTATTTTCGAGTAAACGTCGTACTTACATCCCAAATAGATCACTAGTAAAAAATGTTTTTTTTTGAAAACACGTTTATATTTTATATTAATATCAATTGTGTATACAAATAAAAAGTATTTATATATTTGCATATTGAACCAGAGTATAATAAAAACGTATAATGACCAAGCTAAACTACAATGGAAAATTTTTATTTTCAAAAAATGAAAATAATAAAACTTAAAAAATCTTCTTTTATTGAACAATCAAGAATAATAATGTATGCTGACTCGAAATTAAGACTTTCCTTAAATACTTAATAATAGTATTTTTAAAGTTCCTAATTAAAATATAAATATGCTTTACAAATTCGAAATACATTTAAAATAATACATTACTTTTTAGGTCAAATTGTTGAGTATGTTTTAAATATTTAGAATAATTTTATGCTATTCAATTATACAAGTTTATACAATCACAATTGTAATCATCAAATTTATTTTAGTTTTTTTTTCTATATAAATGTTGATGAAAAAAAAAATTATTGGTCAAAAATTATGATCAATATGTAAATTAGGCTCTTCCATACGTTTTTTTTTTAAAAATTTCAAAATAGTGAAGGTAAATATACACAATTTTTTTTATTAACATTCTTATAATACAGATAGTTAAAATGTTGAGGTAATTGGATATTTAAACTAAAAATAACGATCTTCCCTCCAACAATAAATTAAGTTATTTTAAACCTCACACATCATCTCCATAATCTTTTTCATATAAAATGATTTATCTTTGAATTAAATTGAATACATCCATTAAAGTCATGTAGGTACTAGATGATGAGGAAATGAGGTACTTTCACTCAAAACCTATTATACATAAAAAACGGCATTCCTGGTTTTTTTATGATTATTATTATTCTCAAACATATACACAATGACACACCGTTATAGTTACTTATTCGATCCTAATCTTAAAAAAATATAAATGAACCACTTTAGCGGTAACCAAAATTATATTGATACCGGTTACCGGTTTTAAATCGATGAAAACTGGTAACCGGTCTCAAGCCCTAGTTTACATACGTTTTCGTCCAAAAATGCTTGTGGGTTTATAAAATAGTTTTTCAATGACAGTTCTTCGAAATCAAAAGGGCACCAATCTATGTGTATATGAGGTATTTTAAGGGGTGAAGAAAAATACGATAGACTTTTTAATGAAAAAACATAAAAATTATTAAAAAAGAAGACATTTTTGGAACGCTCAAAGAAGTTTTTATCAAACTGTGTACATCAGCTGATGTTGTAGATAGTAGTTTTTTGATTTGTAACGGACAATATTGTTTTCTCGTTGTGGAGTCGGGCAGCACTATCCACACACAAAGCTTATCTTGCCGAACAAGCAAGATCTATAAGTATTATATATATTTAATAATAATCTTTCAACTGTATCAAATGTGAATGTATTTGGTTATAACTAATAATAGGTACAGCCTATAATGTATAGATGCAGATCATTAATGAATGACAATGGCCTAAAAATTAATAATAATTAAAATAAATAATTAATAATAAACGTAAAGTCACAATATTGCTGCACTTACAATATAGCTAATATAATATAGATTAATCAATGAGAAAAACGATGTATATATGATTTAATTAATTAAATAACATTTTGTGAAATGTTGAAAACAAATTTCATCATTCGTCTGATAATAAAATATAAGACAATGACATTAATAATATTAAAGGTCTCAATAGATGACCATAATTACAGTAACATTTTATAATTGGCTAAATTTATGTGTTATTTAAATGAATTAATTGATCAGTTTTTTTAAACTATTGACTATTGTGAGTCGATATGAAATTCTATAAGTGTAAATAATTGTTATTTATTGCAAATATAAAACAATTTAATGGTATCCTAATCTATAATTTATTTTTAAACATAGACAAGATTTCAAGATGTTCATTTATCGACCCTGAATAAAATAATCAGTAGGTAAATTTAAAATATTAGCGTAGCAAAATAATCATGCATTGAAAATATAACAATCATAAGAACATTTTAAAACGATTAATGCTGTAAATGTTGAAAATAAAATGCATTATTCATTATACGCCTACTTTACAAACAGAAATAATTTTTTTACTTTGTTTTATTTTGAGCAATTTTGAGAAAACAACTTTGTTCCATTCTTTACCATGATTTACGGTTCGAGTTTTAGGTATCAAAATGATAATCAAAACTTTGATTTTTAGCCCCCAAAGGCTGAAAATGTACGTAAAACTTTTTTTCCTTTATAATAATTTTGATATTTTTTGATGATTTGAACCCACTCAATCAGTTACACCTAATATACTAATGTAATAAGTATAGTATTTTGTATGAGTTATTAAAAATTTAATTTAAAAACTCAGAACACGAAATTGTCCTTAAAATCGTATCCTCCGGGGCTCCAGCAAAAACTGTTTTATCACACAACGTAAACACAGAGTACGTCTTGCATAATATTATACAAGATATTATGCGCAGCGTACATTATATTTCACGCTAGGTAATGCAATGCCGATTGCCGAATGCACAAAAATATCACTTTTCACAAATGGAATGATGTGCGACGGCCGACGATGGACGGTCGGTTTTCAATATTATTAATTATATTTTTGTAATGTTTTTTTTTTCCCCAGAAATTACAACGGTAAGGATGGTCGACGACGGCAAGTCATACCGATAATTTTATTTATTTATAATGCCATAATGGTACAGTAATAATGATATTTGGTTTCGGGTAAAATAATAGTAGTTTCGGATAACAAGAAATTGTTGATCATCGACGACGATCGATGACGGAACGTAATTTAGCTATAAGCCTATAACACATTAACACAGTACCTAACACTATTACACACTCGCACACTAAACATAAATACATAAATAATTATATTATTTTATAATACTGTATTTTGTAGTTGTAATGAACCACAAAAATAATCAAAAACCCAATATATTATATAAATTACACAAACCTATTTTAGGGATTTTGGGGGGGCGTACGCCCCCTTCTCACCCCCCCCCCCTTGGATCCCGCGCCTGTTCTGATGATATTAATTGATAAAGAGTTCGGATTCTACATGCAAGTATTCCAAAGAATATTTCACAAACTTATCGTCTCCCATTTTTCATCTGTAAAGTTTCATTTAAAAAATATAATTTAAAGATTTAATTTTATTCGGTTTTCTACCCCCCACCCGCTCTATCCAAGTTTAAAAGGAAATATTTGTCTTAACTGCTTAAGGATGGAAAAGACTAACAAAAAAGTAAAGTATTTAATAAAATACTATAAAATAAGTGAGCTCTTTTTGACCAATTCTCGAAAAGAAAACATTAGATAACCTATAACATTCTCTAATCTTTTTCTAGAATTTTCTGTAATTAAATATTCTCGGTATAAATTTCGTATAGGTACACTGAATACATACTTGTAAATTACGAATAAGACGAATTCATAAATTTATGAATAATTTTAACGATGAAACTCGACAGTATTTTCATTACAAGGATTTTTCCGAACAAAAATTAAATTATATGTTTATAAGCTCAACATCGTTTTTGAATTATAATTTTGTGTTTGTTGTAACTTATAATAATTAGCGATGATCGTAAATATATTTTCATACGATAAAAACAAATAAACTCAAAAACATAATATTTCAATTAAACAGATTTAGGTCATTTTTGGAACAGCTATCGATTATTTAACAATTCAAAACAATACATGATGGAAGGTAATCAATCATTCAGGAAAAAAGATCGAGCATAATATTTCACTTAAAGGAAATAGAAGGAAATTTGTGTACTTAATTACCTACATAACTTAAATAGCGTTTTTTGTTAAGGTGCCCATAAAATAAAGTTTATAACCTATGAATATTTTGTAATTTTTTATAGTTTCTGTACTATACATTTTGTTAGAAATTCATTATCACGAATACCTTTTATGTTACCTCCAAATAATGTCGATATTTAATTAAAACCTATTCTATAATTAAAAATAAATCATTGTTGTTTATTATGTTTAAGTTTCAACAGGGGTTTTGTATCAATAGCTTACACCAACTATAACTATAACGTCCATAGACTATAACCTGTGTTAACTATTACTTATGTCAATAAGACAATATTTAGTATTGAGTTGTATAGGTAGTTATATTTATCATTTAAAAAAATTACATTTTCACCAAAAACTCTATTCTAATTATAAATGTACAGTCCATAAACTTACATTTGGTAGTGACGAGCTCAACAAATTATTGTTTAATTTTAAACTAATATAGTATTTTAAGGTTTTTAACCAAATCTGATATTTGAGATTATATTATTGATTCATTTTAGTCTTGTTTCAAAAAAAAAGTCGTTTAGTTTATTATTGAACGTAAATTTACAAACAAAATAACTTACCCGCAGTCACCAGTATAATTAACAAACATTATACAAATTCCCTGAACAATTATACCTGGCATATTCTAATTTAATAATGAAATAATAAGTCATTCGTAGGTATTCTATGGGGCCGTAAATTATTTTTACTCGGATTTCTTCTTTTCGTTACGGTATATTGTCTTTTTTTAATTTCATTTAGGATTTTAATATATTAAATATTTATTTATACGGATTTAAATTATTTCTGTACCTACTTGATTATTACTCGTATATAAATAACGGTTAACTATTATCATTTTTAATTAATTTAAACATCAAAGTTGGTACATATTTTTTGGACAAAATATACTTTGATAAATATTTATACAAACAATGTACATAATATCTTATATATAAGTACCTATACTATACCTTTATTAGCTAATATTAGTATTTTTATGATAAAGATATTAACTAGGGCGATCTATGGCATCTGATCTCGGTAAAATTAGCTCACAACTATTAAACTCAGTCGGTTAATTAATACGTCATTTAAACTTAATTAGAACTTACATCATATGAAAATAAAAAGTAATAATTATGTTGTGTTTTTCTTACAAATCATATAGGTAGGTATATTTAAATTAACTTGATCAGACTATTATTTTATTGTGCATCGTTAAACAAATAACATAAGTCATACAATATTATCTAAATTATCGGTTATCACAAAAACGCATAGATTCTTTACTAAAATATATTACTTGCCAATAAATACAATAAAAGTGTCTTATTTTTTACTTCTTTAACAAACATTATTATTTAACTTAAGATGTTAGAGATAAGTAATACTACTAATACTTTACATTTGCAAGCTATTTGGAATTCAAAAATAAATAATTCCACTAATGGCAAACAAAAAATAAAATTTTTTCACAATTACAAATACATTTACTTTTCATACGAATTGAAATATGGTATCCACACGCCATTTACAAATGTTTTCAATTTATTCGGATATGCAAAATTTAAAATATATAGAACTCCAATAATACTTAAAATAAAATTGTATTAATTCAAACTCTATATAGTCTATAGACTCTAAAGGATTTATTTATATTATAATATTTTTAGATCTTTGAAAGCAATTTGTCAAATTTAAAAAGACGTGGTTTTTTGTTATTAGGAAAAAAATTATTTTCTTCAGCTGTGTTTCTATCGATAACTGTACCTAGCATTTATTTTTTATAGCTATAATATTATGAATTTCATAATAAGTTATTATTAATAACTATACATTTGTGAATATTATTTTAACTATAAAATGTCAATATTAATTCGTTAGAAACTCTCAATAAATAAACATTAAACAGATAATAATATTTATAAGATGTAAATCCTGTTTATAGGACATCATTACAATAATGCCATGATAAAATATTTATTTAAAATAATATATACAGACCAATGAGTATAGTATTCATAATATAATATTTCCACAAGGTTGATACTGATTCCTGACTGATGTAAAATAAGTTTCCTGACACTTGTATCATTACCATAAGCCAATACCTGTTTAGCTTAGGTAGAATCAATCAAACAATATACAAAACTTAAAAAGCACATTTTAAAGTTAAAGTATAATTTTTCAATTATAGCTTTGTTAAAAGTTAAAAGTTACATTTTATTAATCAAATAAAAAAAAATAAAAGTTACAAATATACAATAAAGGATATTTTTTCATTATATTATAACATTGGTAGGTACTTAAAGTTACTTAATTTTTTTATTTTTGTTGAACAATGGCTTATAGAAATAGTTTTTTGATAAACTTTTTGATCACTTCAACGATTTTTTTCTTAACGATAATGACATACTTACTTATTTTTGACAATTGTTCTTATTTCTTACGTATCGTACCTTTTTGTATACCATATCATATTAAATCTTTATTTGATTTCATTTTCTCATTTACAAATGTCATTATGTCTCTTAAATCATTATCCTATCAATGTTAACATTATTTCCAGAATTATGTATAATTGTTTTACAACAAGATGAAAAATAAATTCACATTTTCCATATCAACAAAAAATACTCTTCAAATGATATAACAAATTGCATTAAAATTAAATATTAACTTTTGAATTCAACACTTTGGTGAATATAATTTCACTAGGTCAGCAGTAAAAAAGGGAACATAGAATGTTTTTATAATTTCAACTATAGGTAGGTACTATCAAGAAAAAACTTTTTTTCATTATAATCAACACAAATTCTAAATATTTTATTGATCACCATCAATAACAAACAAATGAGTTTTTTTTCTATTCTCTAATATGTACGATTCACTTACTGTGTGTTTGTATTTCTTAAATGTGATTTATTGCTTTTTCAGAAACAATAAAATGGAAATTATTCACGTTGTACTTTAATTGGATTTCTTTAAATAATAAATAAGAAATATCACTTTGATACCTTTTGAGATTTTTAACTTTAAAAACGATTCAAATCGTTTTTTGTTTGAATGATATTTTATAGTGAGTTCCAACATAAATATAAGTAGAACATAAAGTATTAATCATTATTATATTATAGTATTATACCATACATATTTTATACTGTAGGTATATGTGTTTATTTTTATAATGTGCTTATAATTAGTCCAACTTAATTTAAGCCAAAGTAATACTGTAAATAAAATGTAAATTGTATAATTGAAACATTTTCAATGTAAAGTAATGAATAATGGCATTAAATTCTGAAGTTTTTAAGATCAATTAAATAAAAAAAAATTTTGTGTGAATATCAAAGTAAAATTGTAATTTGGTAACACTTGAATTTATTTTGATAAACTATCAACTCTGTCATAATGTCATATTATAGAATAATATTTTATAATTTTTAGATAAGGTCTCGTGATCTTAGATCTACTGTATTATTATTATTATTTTAATTTTTGTACTTCATTATAGGCCAAGGATCTATAGTTTTTTAAGCTGTATAATATTCATATATTATATTTTATAAAATAATTTGCAATATATTACTATTGAATAATTATTTGAATGCAGCTTTTGTTAAAGTTGAAAATTTAAATTTAGATAAAATATCAGCCCACTACATATTATCTATACGTCAAAATATGTTAGCCACTGATGTGTCTCTTATTTTCCAATTTGACCGTAACGCATTTTTTACGTTTCGACGTAACTAGACACTAGTTAACAATAGACGTTTTAAATTAAACCAAATTTACTTATTTGAATATCCAGTAAACTGTTATTAGGAGGATGTTACCCATGAATTTGTTGTCTCCGTCTTACACACGTTACACGTACGACATAACAAATTTCCATTCGTTAGTTTCGATAGTGTGTTGTTAGTTTTTTGTAGTGTCCCCGCGGTCGGCATCAATATTATATTAAAACAATTATTGGTATACACTAAGGAAAATAAAAGTGCATCATAATATAATATAACATAATTCAATACATTATGCTTCACAAAATGTGAATGCTATTTTTGTAAAATAGAGTTTATTTAAGATTAGATAATTAGAGAAGATTGTATAATGTATTATAATATCCTATTAAATACACAAAACATAACATAAATATCGATTATTATACTTTATTTTTAAACAAATATTTCGTGTAAATATAAAAATCACCAATAGCAGTAAATAAAAGCGAGTCAAACAAAAAAAAATATCGAACTGTATAATAAAAATTGAATCTGTTTGACGTACGTTGGGACAAAGTGGTTGACACTGTTAATGCGTAAATGTGTAATCGTAATATAAATTTTTTTTTTATAAAACGGTTTTGAAGTTTTGAACCTTACAGATAATTTTATATTATCATTGAGTATTTACTATTTATTGCACAATATATACTCAATGCCCAATGGTATTATATATCGAAGAAAGGCTTGTATTACGTGACATAGACGATGTGTTGTTTTTTTTTATTTTCAATTTTCAGCTCGCCAAAGATCTTAAACAATATTGACAACGAGTACCTACCTATAATAACAAAAGGGGTTTTCACAGGCTATATCTTACCCTAGATCTTATATAATAATAAGAAGAACATAAGAACAATTGAATAACGACGTACACACCTTTACAATAGTTGAATTATACGGTTATGTACGATATCAACAGCGAAAATAATATATAACGATAATGGATTGGTACGACATAAAAATAATATACACACTACACAGTATAGTAGTCTAAATTTTGTTCAGAAATAATGTGACAACGCGTATACGAAATTCGTGTTCTCTTTTCGGTCTTCATTGTCTACGCGAGACACTTATTTTTAAAAATATTTTCTGCGGAACTTTGTTTGGAAAAAAAAAAATAATAACAATAATAAAAAAAAAAAAACAATTTTTAAACTTTCATCGCAAACAATGAGCCTTTTCTCTTTGTCGCCCTAACCCAGCGGCCGCTAACTTGCAATAAGTGGTTTACATTTTCTTTTCCTATTGTTAATCGGATCGTTCTTCTATTTAATTCTCCACGGTCTTATATATATTCAGATGATGCGCACTCTCCAACACACACACACACACACACACACACACACACACACACACACACACATAGATAGTACGCAAAAGTCTCGGAATGATTAATTAAACGTTTTCGGAGTGCGTCGCCGGGTTCTAGCAGTCCATCGGCCTTCCGCCGCCGTTGTTGGGTCGATTACCGAAAACGAAACGAGTCTCCTAGTGAATTAAACATATCTCTCTGCGAGCATCGTAGGCAGTCTCCCTCATGTGTATGTCTGCCTATAATCTATATATATATTTATTCTACTGCGCTCCACGCAGATTGTTCTCAGAAGAGATTTACATTTAATTTACCGGATTGTATACGACTTCGATGAGGAGAAGATGCACCCAACTCGTATTGTGTAGATACGTGAAATATACAGTTAATAAAACCGGCCAAATTGAACTGGAAAATAATATATTGCACATTTAACACGCGTTTCTTTCTATAATGTTCACGAGAATGTCAGAAATTTTTTAAAAAATAAAACGTATTAAAGAAAGATATTGTATGATGATCATTATCTTTATTGTCTTAAATGTTATTTCAGTACAATTACTGAGTATTTATAACCGATTACTTCGCAGTGGCCGTTTTCGCTATCTATACGCAAATAGAGAAAAAAAAATACGCTGAATTAAAATTAATAATTCAACTGAACTAACTAAAATGTGAGTGATGTTTTACAAATGGCTATCCAAATACATATTATGAACGTCAGCTTACGAAAATCAATTATATAGTGTTCACTGAATTTGAAAGAGAACTATATTATAGTCAAAGCATATAAAATTCTATTTTACTTTTGTCATTTTTCAATATTTCATACTTTTCCGAAAGTCACTGCAGGCTCACAGCACGTGCAACCGTTATTTCCAATATATTTCTTCGATGAATATTTTATTGTTAATACTTCAAAGACTTTATATTATACAAAAAAAAACATAAATAAGCAACTCAATGTATTTTTGTCAATCAAATATCAATACTAGATTATACTCAATATTGTATATATCTCACAATATTTTTGCAATTATTATATAACGGGGAAAACGTGTTTCTTCAAATGATTGAGAAAATTGAAAAATGTTTAATTGAAAATATAAAATCATAATAAATAAATAATAAAAACCACTGTAGACACGTACCAATAGTTCTGAGGTCAAGCATCAGCCGGTGTCGCTAGTTCCCTGATGCGTAACCACCCGGGTTTTTAGGGTTTTAATTATCACCACATATTTACACGTGTGATAACTATGATAAACTGCATGTTATGATGAATGATTAAAAAGTTTAAAAACAATTTGTGGGACAAGATGACACGGATATCGTCAACTTACATCTGTAAATTAAACAAAAGTATAAAATGCTTAGAACAACTAATTTATTAGGATTACAATGGTGAGAAACTACAAAAGAATAATAATATGTATTATTTTGTGAAATTGAACTTTCATTGTGTATACAATTAGTATGAAACATTTTAATAAAATTAAATAAATAAATTCCTTAAATATAATTTAATTAAAAATAATATTCAATAATTTACCTTGAGTAATTTATTATAAAATGTTTAATATTATCATAGATCAAATATACAAAATATTTATTCTATATTTCATTGATTTATCTATGTAATAATATACACCATTCAACTTACCCCAAGTCCGGGGTAAGATGACGAATTCAAAATTTTTTTTTGTAAAATTTATAAGTGATAAACACTTTAATATTAAAGCTTGAAATTATAACAGGTTATTCTTCATACTTAAGACAATGCTTATACAAAATTTCAAGATTTTTCAAATATTATTTAATAATGCAAATATTAATCAATTCTTAAGATCGTCAATTTACCACACTCTCCCCTATTACTAATTAGAAATTAGCTCATAAGTTAAGACTTACATGAGAGAAAAGAAATTTATTCTCCAAACTATCAGCCTGCTGTCTACTTTGCCAACATGCACAAAATGTACACAACAATATTATAATATATAATATTCAGATCTATATTCTATGGACTGTAGAGTTATACAGTATAACAAATAACAATATATGTATAATATATAGCATATATCAGCTGTAAATTTAGTCTAAATTATAATTAAACAATTAATTAGTTGGCAAGTCATTTGATAGTTTTTGTAAATACAAATACATAATTTCTAAGTTCAGTCAACCTTGATTATCTCCAATAGGTATAATCGACCGGATGGTTTATTCACTAATTATTACTTTTAGACTCGAAAAACTTACCTAAGTAAAATTTGATTTAATATAAAAGTTGCCCTGGTTCCAGAAAGTTGGCTAAGAATATAACTTTTAGGGATGATCAGAATCTATTGATTCTACTAACTATGAATTTGTGCTTACACAAATACGCGCAGATTACTTATTCAACCTAACAAGGTTTCAGAGCAAATCTATTTAAAAAATAAGCAGAACCTATACGTTAATTAAGTACATATTCAATTTAAATGAAAATCAATGTGAAAGTATCATATCTTTGTCTGACATCAGGCATCATGGAAAAATCGGACATCATATTTTTTATTTTCAACTTCAAGTTGATAAGTCAATGGCAAGACTGGCAAATGCGTTTAAATATCAAAAGGTTTCATTATATACGTGTTATTTAAGTGACATTTTTTTAATGAAAAAACATTTCAACTGCAGAATGACGTTTTTTAATTTGTATAGCTTATTAAAAATTACATAATATTTAGTTTTAAAATTATTTAATCCATTCGATAAAGTATTGACTATAAAAACGATTAAACTAATAATAATTCGAAACCAATTAATAGATTAATATTTTTATTCAAATTCTAAACAGAGAAAAATTAAAATTCGTATTAAGTATAAAAAAAAAATTTTTATTATTTACTACGTTTATTGCTTTATAGTTTAACTCATTGACTAATATAAATTTTTAGTTCTTATTCATCTTCATGGAATTAAAGCAATAATTTTTCAATAGCTGACGAGATGAACATAATAATATGTCATGATAAATAATTTCTTCACAAAATATTACTGATATATTTTAGTCTGCATATTTTTATACTATACTTAATTTATTGATTTTGTTTATTTTTACTCAACTACAGATCTATATGAATTTAAAATTTTGTTCTCAATAAAATATCTAACTACGCAATTGTTTGTATTTAAGTACAATCGTATGTATTAAATGTATGCACTCAACAATCTTTATACTATTTTTTATTTAATAAGAAAACTCAGGGGCGCCATTTTGGGGGGGGGGCAGAGTGTGCACTCGCACACCCTGTAATTTTGTTGTCCACAATTGGTCTAGGCCTAATTAATACTATGGCCAGATGGCCTTCAGTTTGCCAATCTTTAATTGTACATGCACCGCAATAGCTATTCACTGATAATCATAAATAATATTATAATATTGTGTTCTTTAATTTGATAATTGATAAATTGATATCGGTATCACTTTATCCACTGGCACACACAAATATGTGTAAATGGTAAGTGGCTACTGACAGGGGCGGACTGGCTATTTTTGGCCCGGGGTGCAAAATTAATTAGGGGCCCCTAATTTTTTTTCAAACCTACCTAAATTAGGAAAGAGCCCTTAGTTTTATAAGTAAATATAAAAAAAAAATTAAGAATAACATGTTGTTTATTTGTAGAGATGTTGAAATATGTTATTTAATTGTATTTTGTATAATACCGTATTATACCAGTATTATACCGTATACCGACTGTGGTAATCGGGGGCCCAGATCATAAATACAAACGGAGGCCCGGGGTGCTACTTGGTGTATAGCACCCTAGGCCAGTCCGCCCCTGGTTACTGATAGACAAAAGACATAATAATAATAATATGCATATCTATTCTATCTAAAAATATCTTTACTATACACTATACAGTATATAAACAGAATGTATGAACGGTAAAATGTAATGTGTTAACTATAAAAATATGTTTTATTAAGTATGTTTTTAATACTGTAATGAATCTGAAATGAAAAACTGAAAACACTAGAAACGTTTTTTTAACGATTGGCCTGGAGGTGGGAAAAAATTGGCCTCTTTAATTGTTTGCACACTTAGAAAAAAAAACTGAAATGGCGCCCCTGAGAAAACTGTTTATATACCATCACTACTCATGTCAGTAACAAACTAATGTGTACCTGACAAAATCTATTGAAAACCACCAAGCCGGATCTATGCTAAGAAACGGGATGTGACCCACATAAGTATACGAATACATTTCAAACTTCTTATCCGGTCTTATTTTGAAGGATTTCAAGTCCTGGGAGTTTCAATGACGTGGTATTTATAGTGTCTCAGCCATTTTAATACTATTTTATTTTTATATTATAATATTAGGATAGTAAACTTTTTTTTTCGACGAAGAACCAATTGAAATATCTAACCCATACATGCGGTGTCTTTAAAATGTTTTAATTTAAAATTTAAATCAATAATTCAAAAAAAGAATTACGAATTAAAATTGTAAACTTAAGTTAAAACAACAAACATATATATTATTTTATTCTAAATGAAAGTGTATAGTGTTTCAAAACAATCAAAAGTTGTGTTTGTTTTATTGTTAAGTGGTTTTATAGTTTGTTTTAATGATGATCCGTCAAAAAATATCAAAATGGTTTTTAAATAGGTAGGTTAAATAGAATCTATTAAATGTATACTGTAACATAATAGCCACGTAGCCATATAGAGCCATATAGATACAGTAGGCGTATACACAAATAGTTTTACAAAGATCTGATTACAAAACTTCCCTAATAAGACGATAATTTCTTCAAATATAACTGATTTAGCATTAATTTAAACTATAACATACACTATAAATAACATCTTAAGGCGCTCATTCTGACAATAGAGTGAATTATTTAAATTCAAACCTTGTAGAGTGATATCAGTAGCATAGGATTTCAATTTACGATTACATAGTACAAATGTACAATGAATATATTAAAATAATCAAGTAAGTATACGCATTAAAGATAAATGATAATTATCTATAGTAAAAATATATTTTTAATAGCAATAAAATCGTGATGACTGATGAGCATTGAGTTGTAATAAATTTAAATAATATATTTTTAAAACAATAAAATAGTATTTTTTTTGAAAATCCTGGTAAATTACTTTTATTTTACTATGCTTTTTATATTATAATTATTATAATTATAATTTTATACTGCAAGACCCATAATAAGACTTCATAACTATAATTTGATAACTTCTTTAAAAAAAATAGTTGAATAAATCAACAATTTTGACCAGTTTCAAATTTGTATTGATTTTTGTTTGTTTTTATGCGTCTATTTTTCGTTATTGGCTAAAGTATAAATCTTTTTTACCACCGTTTTATGCTAAACAACAGAATTTTTATTGGTGCAGAAAAAAATGAAACATCACCATGAGATGTAATTTCGCCTCCGCGTGTATTTGATTGATAACAAATTGAAACCATCGCACCATCTTATTTTACTTCATACATTATGCATAAGTATATTTTTTTATTATTTTTATAGAAATGTATAATGATACAAAGTTTTCGCAGTTTGTTACACTTTACTTTCGGAGGAAAAAAAATAAATTAAAACTTTCCACCGTTTGGATTTATGTACAAAACATTTTTACCGATTAATATAAATTAATTTCATTATGGTCAGGTAGACATTTTCAGCATTATTATTTTTTTAATATATCATGTTTTATCGTATTTTCGCTGATTTCCGCTACAACAATATCTGACCATTGCGTGTCTGTAGAGTGTCTCTTAAAAAGTTCATAAAAATGTCAACAGGGAATAAAGCAATGTAATTGTATCAATACATATTTATTCCGTTATAAAATTGACGCTTCAAAACTAAAATATAAAAATCAATTGCATCGGAACTTGTGTTCATTATTACGATTCGTAGAAGCCGGGTGTATTTCAAACATATTATAGTTAATGGATATACAATTAAAAACGTAAAGTACCTTGATATACTAAAAGTTATTAAAATGTACATAATAAAACTTCAAATACACGTAAAAGAACATCGCCGATAATTGCTAGTGTATACCATACCTACTATTATAAAAAAAAACGCCTACAAAAATATAAACATTAATATTAAAAACGATGAGAGTTCTTGACCAGCTGCATAATTATATTATCATGGTAATGTTTCGACAGCAAAATTAATACGAAAATTAATTATAATATTATATACTTACTCTATTTTTCTATAATATTGCGATATACTGCAGTTATTATTTGTCGATCGCAAAACAGATGAATTACAGCAAATTATTTCGAATGTCCATACAATCAACGTCTGCTCAATTGATTTAAAGTTTTCTGGAGGTTAACGTACATGGAATATCACAACGTTAATATACGATTGTAATTACATTATCGATTTACGACGGCGGCGGTGGCACAGACGAATACAATCGTGTTACAACATTGCAGCAGCAAGCTTGGGTACACAAAACAATGGATTGCCGACTGATATAATATACCATTTATTGTGTTAGCTCTTCTTCTATTTGATCCCGCGATACATTACTATATATACACGAAACTGATGATATTGCTTTCTCGGGAGCGCGTGTGTTATCGTACCTATATATGTAGGCCGGTTACCGTTGCAATAATATATATATATATACCTATATACAGAGCAGTATAATAGTATACTCGTTGAATACAAATGCGTGACATTATACGTTCGAGACAAACTCAATTTAAAATAGTTTATGTACAAGACGATTATAATTATTATTAAGGTACCATAAATTGACTCGCACAATAAGTCGCATTATATTCGCCACGCGTTCGGATAATACGCGACAGCGGATAGCTTTGGTGGGCGGGTGGACACATTTATCGGATCAGGTATAGGCGGGCGGTTTAGGTATTATTACCATTGACCAAATCACATACTATATTGTACATAACATAATGAACTGCCTATGTATAATATTGTATGCGATCAATGATGTGGCCTGGCCACAAGCGGTCCGTCGGGGTGACATTTTCACAAACGTGACACATTCATTTTCTCGATATTGTTTTGTGAGATTACGAGCGATGGACGTAATTATTTATTATAAATTACAGTAGAAATTTTCACCGAATATTCAATATAGCGTTTTCAAAATATTTTGACTTTACTTCGGTGCTATTTAATAGAAATATTTAAATTTTTTAGTTTATTGATATATATGTATGTCAATGATAACATTTTTGTTTGTGAATAAAACAAATGGCCAATTATTAGTACAAGGTTCGCCATACATTTTTCTTACTGGTAAAATTAGTAATATATCTATTGAAAACCAATGACACTTTTGAAAACTATAGGGAATTTTTTTACTTTTCACCCCCCCCCCCCCCCAAAAAAAAAAAAAAGTACCAATTAGATTCATATTCCTAGTAGATAAGATCCTGAAGAAAATTGAAGCATTTTTACTGTCCCAAAAGGTGATGACATACATAAATTTAAAAAAAACACATCATTGTAAAATCAATACATTCATCGCATCGCACGGAGTCTAAAATTACGATTTTAATTATTTTATTGTATTATAGATGAGGTTTGAAATGTTTGCCGTTGGTAGGTATATATATTATTATTTACTATACAGAATTACATTTTTAAAAGTATTTAGATTAATTGTAAACCATTTATTCCATGAACCTATTCATACCCACCTACGGTTCGTGCAGGTATCGACTTATAAGTTAATAAGTGATAACTAATATCATTATCAGCGTGGCGTATTAAGCCGGAGCTCTTCCCCTTAGGCCTCCGAGGTACGTCCTAATCACCATGCCAAAGAAGTTTTAACATTAAATTTATAAAAAAAAATACTGAGAAATTATTTATTTTTCACCAAACAAAAGTTCATTTTTAAGTATACAAAAATACAATTTTATTGTTTTAAATAAATGTATAGGTTGTAAAACATTTATATTATAGATTTTTAATTAGCTTCTAGCATCAGACTCTCCAGCAACATTTTTTATTAATTGAATTTCTGTGTTTAAGGAGGCCTTCACCTCATATATAGACCAAGGCCCCTGGACCTAGGGCTATCAACTTTCACGCTTCGAAACAGAATATTATAATTATTATTATACTATACCTAATAACAGCAGGTTAACTTTTCGCAGTTATATATAACTCTCCCCTGAAGGCTCAAATTTTAAATTCGTAAAAACAAAATGTACCATAAATCCGATTTACTTACTTATTATTTTATAGGTACGCATACAATATGAAGCACTATTATGACAGTGACAAACGATAGTATTAGTCTGCATTTTTACAAAAACAACGTCCAAGCTAATAGCGATTCATAGCATTCAAAACAGTTACGACTTTAGTTATAACTTATAAGTACATTAAACAAAATCTGTAGTTTGATAAAAAAAAAATACCTTAATTTATTGGAAGTCCATTTTATTTTGCTTAATTTGTATAGTTAAAGCTATTTAACACTTATCAAATATTAAATTAATGTGATCTTGTTTAAAAAAAAAAGAAAATGTATACAAAACAAAGCTAATAAACCATGCCCAGCGAGAGAATAGCGGGTTCTGCACATCCTCACGCGACACTCTGCGCCATCGACACCTGTTCCACTGTGACAGAGTGTCACGCGGGCATACTCAAGAACACCGATTTTTTTCGTGCCATGACGTATTATCTCACCGAACATAGTATAGTAGGTGCTTAGATAACGATAAAAAGTAACAACTAGTATAATGGGAGTCCAATGGCTGTATTACCAATAAATTATTAATTATTAAGTAGATATTGTCTACTCTACAAAACATTCATTGTGTTCGTTGATAGCACAAAATAACCATGTCGCGTTATATACACCCATGGGGGGGATATTTTTTCATAATATATTATGGACATCACAACCGCAGGACTGCAGATCGGCTCTTAAACGAGAAACAATGTGGATTGGTATAAAATGGGAGAAGCACCGATTATTACGCAGTATGACTTGTATTTAAAAACACGAATTGTATATATTATAAAGGGAATTATATTATTATAATAATATGTGTGAGGGTTTTCACGTTAAATCAACCCTTTACAACCCATACCGCAGTTAAATCATCACTGAGGGCCAGGCAAATAATATAAGATCACGTAGATTAGAGATTTAAATCGATGATACTCGGCTATACTATGCATATTAATCTTTACTACAAATTTTCTAAATGGAACACAGTATACGACATGATATTTATAATATTATCAATTATGCATGTTCAATACGGCGTAAATCAGGTATTATTTGTTCAACCCGTCCAGTAGTACATCTTATAGTTACTAATTACTACATTACTATGCCATAGTGGCTACTATAGCCACCTCTGTTATAGTAGTTAGCTGCACCATGCACTTCGATTGTTATTTATGAACGAATCTATGATTAATCTTACGTTTTACAACTTTGACATATTATTATAATAAAATAAACCAATCAAAACCTAGGCATATAGACTTCATCTCGTCCTGTCGATACGACGTCTGCCCGGTGATGAGAATAACACAATATTATTATATTATATTATATAATATAGTCAATATATTTATATAAAAAACGAATTTACAAATACAGTGTTTGAAAACTGTTTGTTCTTTACATTCGTACCACGCTATTTATAATTTATCTGGAGTGTGATGAATAAACGACAAAACGTAATCTCAAAAAGAAAAAGTAGTTGCTTGTATCGGTTATACTATGTTGTTGTTACACGTTTGCGCGTTTCCCTAACGTCTCGACGACGTCTGTACGCACATTTCTCGGGAAAGCGACGGTTCAACCCGACAGTCGCCAAGAGCATGCGAAACGAACATATTATTATGATGATGACGTACAGACTGACTGCAGGTTTGTACGGCGCGCAGGTTGTATATACCGCACGTGGTCGTTGGTTATTAAACTATAATTATGTTATGGCCAACTGTAATTTAATAGCAATTGGTATACAAATCATATTATTATACGCGTTCGTCGATATAGTATTGTAATTTGGATTTAGGAATTATTGGTGCTTTTGCTCTAGAATCCGTTTGAAACGTTCCTGTAATAATATTATTATCAGTTTCCCCAGTTTCGTCGGCGCCACATTGGCTGACAACGGGAGGTGCAATGCGAACTTCGATATTATTACCGACGACGCAGATATAGATACAATTAAAACGCCATTTTACTGGGACGCCACTATTCGCTTGTCATTTCGTACAGTAAATGCGTTCGAATTCCATCATCATTTGTGCCACCCGTACAATACGTGCTACTGATTCAACCCTAATTATAATAGGTAATATACGAACAACACAAAATACAA
Organism: Acyrthosiphon pisum; assembly: GCF_005508785.2. Taxonomy (NCBI): domain Eukaryota; kingdom Metazoa; phylum Arthropoda; class Insecta; order Hemiptera; family Aphididae; genus Acyrthosiphon; species Acyrthosiphon pisum. The sequence continues at coordinate 41,526,920 of NC_042494.1, read as the reverse complement.
AAATAATACCCGGAGTAAAACCCCGGTTAACATGCAGATGCAGATACATATTTATAATAACATGCGTGATGTGTAAGTATTTCGATGAAATTAACTGGCAGCGTAGAAGACGTCACTTTCAAAAAAAAATTGACGTAGAACATTTTTCTTGCACGTTTAATTGATTCGGATCAAACCTACCTACGTGAATCGAACTTTTATATTTACTGTTCATTATTTCTAATTACAATTTATTCCGTTTATTTGATGGAGTTATATTTATTATCGATAGTAAACAAAGTACTAACATAATATGTGCTACCGTCAATAAATTCAGTCGATTTTATATTTATAAAGTCTGATTAACGTTTTAATTAATTTTTTTTTATAGAATTAAACTAGAAATTAAGTCTATTAAGTTAGAATTACATTGAAGTTTATATCCACTTACCATATAATACTATTCAGGGGGAGGGAGGGGGGGAATAAAAACCAAAGAATTTTGTTTTCCAACGTATCAAAACATTTCGAATAAGCAGAAGTAATGTTGTTGTGACGTTTATTATAATATTATAATATTTTATATAAGGTCCAATATTCTAAGAATTTATGCAAGGATTTCGTTTGCAATGAAATATATATTGAGGTAAATGTAAAAATTAGTTAGTTAAAATCCATTTGTAAGGTCCTTATGCCGATTTAAAATTAAGACGATTTATATGTAATGACATAACTGCAGGTTATTAAAATACGTCGAAGGTTTATTAAAAATGTCACTCAGAAATCTCTATATATGAAACTTTTATCAAATGATTTAGTCATATTTGAATGTCAAACGCGCTATGCCGCTCAATAATCAATTGATAGTACCTAATAATAATAGGCACTACCCGTAAACCACAATTTAGAGACTATTCTAAAGACTTATTTGTGTGTGTGTCGTGTGTGGATAAGTCGTTTATCAAGAATAACATTGAAATATTTTTAGTTTGTCGATTGAGGCATTTCAACGTTGTTAAACTTTAATATGTTGTCAAAATTGTACTGTGCTTACTGCCTATGAAGTATTTTTTAAATAGGTACATTTTTTTCTATTTTTATTTATTTTTTAATGAATCCAAAATCTGAAATAAAATGTTATTTTACTATTCGACGACAGGACTAATTATTATCAAAATTGTTAGTCAAGAAAAAACGTGGTATGGTTTCTAAAATGTAATTGTGAGACTACTATATTATAATTGTTTATAATAAATTAACATTGACAACCTGGAAATATATAAGTATATAATAATACCTAAATCGAAATATTAATTATATTCAAAATTAATAAATTAAAATTGTTACTCGTGTTTCTTGAAAATGTATAGTATACATTTATAAAAATAGCTGAAGTTGATATTTTAATAGAGTACCTAATCATTTTCCATAAAGTATTCAAACAACTATGCTCGTTTAAAGTTTATGTAGAAGTATGAGATAGAATAATTTGAGACCTAAACTAAAAATCAAAAGTAAGATTCTCAAATATATTGGAAATAAACTAATCGCAAAACAAAAATTAAGAATTTAAAAAATATATATCGTATATAACAACAAATATACGTAACTAAACTTATAGACGAAATATAAAAATATACATATTTTTACGAGATGATCCATTTAAGTGGCTATAATGTCTACACTCAGTATTTTGAAAAGTTTTAACTTTTATTTAATTTTTAAATTCTTATAATTAATTCACTAGTCATTTGAAGTTCAACTTATGAATCGCAAATTTGATACTCCAAAAAATACTAAATTCTGGAATATGAAATTAAGTACAATACTTAGTAAAAACATGAAAAATCGTATTTTGTAATTATTTTTTTTCTTCAAAAATATTGTTTTACAATACCATCAAATTATGTAAAAATAAATTTTTAAAAGTCAAAACTTTTTGAAATAAGCATTATAGATGACGCTTAGATAATAGATTACCTTTTAATATATTTTATAGGATACAATATATTAATATACTGATTACCGATAAGTAACGATAATATTTATACACACTTGGACTGATTACAATTTCATGCACTACACTTGAATCAGGTATACACAATTTCAATCACATCGGTACCAATATAATATAAAACCAGTCAATACCACTAAATATTTTGTGCAGAGACGCATTATCAACAAAACGTGATTTACATGTTGAACTAATTCAAATTTATTACAAAATGTTTCATATGAAAGTCGTTTGTGAGTATCACGTCATATATCGCTTGGGTATTTTATATGTACTTATATATCTATATTATTTTAAATGTAATATACGTGAAATAATATCGTTTATACCTACTATATCAACTATATTATATTGTTTATCTTCGAAAATGGAAAACGTTTAGTTAAATGTAATAACTATAGTATAATACCATAATACTCTGTGTAAGTCCTGAGACGAGGGTCTCTCGTCCTGGGTTGGGGGCAAGTGGGGCATTTGTCCAGGGCTTCTCGCATTTGAGAATATTTGCAATGCTTCCGCGCTCACTCTAATATAAATTCGCAAAAATCTTAATTAAATTGTTGTTGTACATGTACTAAATGATTTATGACGAAAATATGATAGATTTATGATGAATAACAAAGATAGTTATGTTGACGAATACAATTAAATTCACTTAAATTAATTGACCTAAACAGACGGCGAAATAAATTATACTAGTTATTTAAGTAACTAGGTATATTTTATAACGTGAAATATAATTTAATTTTAAATTAAAATGTTTATAATTTCAAAAATATTATGTTTAATATAGACTACACAGATAAATAGGACTTGGGTAAATCAGTTACAGAAAAATAATGGTGAATAAAAATATCCTTCCTTAACTATAAAACAGAGACCCGAGTGGCGCTCCGGTGTCGATTTTTTGTACTGAGTCAAACGACCCTCCAATGAAAAAATTCGGTTACCGTCATAGAAAACGTCTCCCGGGTCTTTGGTTTAAAGTCGGCGTAAATGAGGGCCAATGAAAAAATTCGATGAGCGGTCTCCCGGGTCTCTGCTTTATAAATTTCAACAATACACAATAGAAAATATTATCAGAAAAAAAAAGAATATTTACCAAGAACTTTGTATTTTTTTATTATTATTTATTGATTTGTTTATTTATTAATCTATTAATATCTATTAATATAAATAATTTAGTTTATTTCAGATTTTTCATCTTTACCCGCTTTGAGGACTTTCTGCGTCCCCGTTCGGACCTTATTCGCGTTCCCCGCTAAATGTACAGGCCACGCGGCCGTACATTGTTCCCTGCGGGCCCACCGCGGCGGAGATGCAAACCGAGTGCCGCCGTGCGCGTGTTTATCGATACATTTTTAGAAAAGTCAAGTTTTACCACTTTACGTCGCGTAGGTATTACTATATACAGGCACTGAATACATGTGTCGAAAATTTCGATTTTTTTATTGAAGAGCGGGATACTTTGCTCCAAATATATTTATTTTTTAGTTTAAACCTATACTATAGCTTCATAACAAAGATAAAAATTACCTGTTCGCGTTGCTTTATATGTATAGATGTTGAGAGGTAAGAACAGTTCAAAAAAATCCGAATTTCATACTAAATGACTTACTTACTTATTCCCAAAAATTTGGAGCAAAGTAAAATACATTGCAGGTTACATTGCAAAATGATTAAAATTACCTTACTTTAATGCATATAATAACTATTGGTGCAATGTTTAGTGCTTATCTAAACATTGCACCATATACTAATCTGAACCTATACATAATATCATTTAATAATATAATTTTTTTTTTTTTTTAGTTGATTAAAAGTCTTTTTTTAATACATTTTAAATTAAATTTCAATCACCTAGATTTTGTACAACTTTTTCGTTATGAGTTTTTGTGTTTTTGAAAACAATTCTTTTCGTGGCATACATCTTGGAGGTGAACTAATAGATTGATGTTCGAAATGTTTAAAAAAAATGTGTAATGTTAATAAGAACAATATTAAAAAAACTACAATCTCTTATCTCAAAATCGTAATGTGCTACGATTGATATCAATAAATATTTTTTTTGGAGCAATGTTTAACCCCTGGAGTAAAGTATCCCGCTCTTACGGTATTTACATGTTTACATGTAACTGGCATGTTTAATCGCGTTCGGAATTTGCCGGGACGGCGCAACGGTTTAAGAGTCATATATTTTCGTTATTTACCTTTCATTGTCACTTCCGCCTTATCATATTTAATGAAAATTTTCCGATTTTTTTTCAAAATTCGAGTTTTACTACTTTTACGGAATTTGTACAACCCCGTTCGGATTTTATTCGGATTCCCGGCTAAATTTATACGCCGTGCGCGGCCGTATCTCGCCCTACGGGCCAGCCGCGCGGCCGAGTTTATCAATAGTTTTGTCGAAATGTCGAGTTTTACCCCTTTTTAAAACGTCTGATCTCCCCGTTGGACAGTTATTCGCGTTCCCCGCTAAATTTATAGGCTGCCCGCGGCTGTTCTTCGTTAGCGACGAGTCTCGACACCCGAGGTGGATTGACATCGCGGAGAGTATAGAGCGAAGTGTTTTGAATTTTTTTTCACGTAATTTATTACTTAATTTTGCGTTTTTGGTGCAGTTATTCGAAGTGACTGATCTGCTAGACACCCAAAATAATACGTTGGCTAAATGATTTGCATCGATGACCGAAATTTTTTAAATTTTTTTTCACGTAATGTCGCGTTTTCGGCGGCAGTAAAGAACGTTGTCGGTGAACGTTGTTGCTTACCCGGGCTACCACGTCGAACCTCAGTGGTCCTAACCTAATCATCAGACCTCCTTATCACACACCAACCGCCTTGAGACTGACGACCAGACCAAAAGACCACTGCAGCTTCCGATCGACGCACATTGTCCGCTATCCGACATAGTCGGATTGCCTACCGGCATAACTTAAATGAGATGACTGACCTGCTAGACACCCAAAAAAAAAGGCGGCTTTATGATTTGCATCGACGCCCGAAATTATTTTAAATTTTTTTCACATAATTTTTTCATAATTTGCGTTTTCGATGACAATAATGAACGTTGTCCGCGATTCGACGCAGTCGTATTGCATACCTGATGTCTTGACCCGGCTGTCGCACATTGTCCGCTATCCTACGAAGTCGGATTGCCTACCTGGACAACTGAGGTTACTGACCTGCTAAACACCAAAAAAATAGCAGCGGCTATATGATTTTTTTAAGGGATTTCGAATTTCCGGTGGCGTTTTCGAAAATACTCTGTCAAAGACTTTGTCCGCTACGCCGCAACCCGGCCTGCTCGAACTACCAGGTCACAACGCAGTGGTCCTAACCTTATCACAGTTTCTTATCGCCAGACCTCCACATCACCCATACACCGGTTCGGCTCGAGACCGACGACCGGACCACGAGACCACTGCAGATTCCGACATCGACAATACTCGGGGCAAACACGGGGGGGGTCTCCCCCAACGACGCTTGGAGAGCTAGTATATATTATATAAAATAGAAGCCCCTTTTTTGTATGTACAAGCATATCTCGAAAAGAACTCTACTTATTTTAATACGGTTTTCAATAGTAAATCGGTCGAGTCACGACTCACAGGGAAGGTTTTAATGTATAGTAATTTTGTTTGGTAAAATGAATTGGGTGCCGGGTGGCATACAAATCTATGTCTATATATATAATTCAAATAAATGTTTGTATGTCATTGATCAGCTCCTCCTAAACCACTGGAATTTTTTATGTGTTTTTGAGAGAGTCTCTGAATGATTTATATTCACTATTAGTCTATTAGACCCAGTTGGTTCAACCCGGAGAGCTATTTTGAGATTTACGATAGACATTTTTGTTTATTTTTTTTTTTTTAAATAATTAGTAAAAAATAGTATTTTAAATGTTTGCCATTAGTTATACTCTGGTAGATGAGGTAAAAGGATCCATTAAATCGTCGCACGCTTATGGTTTCGAATAAAGAAATTATATCTTAAAACAAACATGAGAGTTAAATGTATATTTGTATGCTGTAGCTATTATATAGATTCTCAAAAACTACTTGACCGATTTTGTGAAAATTTCAAATTGTTCTTGGAGATATTAGGAAAGTTTAAAGAGTACTTTGAACCACGTTCGATTTATACCAAGTGCTGTACTGTGTTTAATTCTTGCTAGACGGTATAGGGCCCCGGTCTAGACATTTTCACATGGGCCCCTTATTATCAAGTTGCGCCACAGATATATATACTATATACAATATACACCACTGCTATATAGTGTTGTCTCAGGTCTCTATAAATAATAAGATAAGCTATAAATTATAATAAAGTATAACCATAGTCGTCAATCGTCATCGACCATTTCGACCAAATAAATATTACTATTTAGTTTGCAATAAATAAACGAAAATAAAATTATAATGGTATTCAGTATGTTGACAAAACTGTCAAAATTCAATAGCTCGATAGATCAGAATATGACAAAATATTACATCATAGCGCATACTACATAATGTAAGCAAAGACAAAAAATAAAGCTAATGGGGAGGGGGGGGGAGGTTTCGTTTATTACTATGCACAAATGTGCAGTATAAGTGTATAACGATACGTATTATGTTATAATATGGTATGTATTTGTAAATAGAACGCAACATAACCTGCAGAATGTATATAGTCTTTGCGATGTGCAAATGTAGGATTGCACTTGGTTCTGACGAAATTTTCCCATAATAATTTTCTGTTATTTAGGTACAATTCAATATAAAACTATGAATTTTGTTTTGCTGTATAATTACACGTTGGAAAAAAGTTTGAAGTCCATAAGAAAATTTTTTTTTGAACTAAAATTGTTATTTTCGTTTAAATATCCAATTTTGTTAAAATGTGAAATACTGAAATAAAAAGAAATTATGCATTAAATGTATTTTTGAGATTTTTATAGGTTACTTATATTATATGAGTTGTGAATTATAATAGTTATGACTTAGGGAAACCTATTGTTTTAAATTTTCAAATCTTTTTGCGCATACAGGTAAAACACAATACGTATAACATAAATTTTTCACACCTATGACATAAGTATAAATGTATGATACGTTGGGGTCAAGAATATAATTCACATATTTATGAGCTAAAAATATGAACACTGAATAGGCTAATTTAATTATATTATTGAAGCCCATGTCTTACAATGTCGTAAACAATAATTCTGTATATTTAGAACTCTTAATAATATAATGTACCGCGCATTCATATAAATTATATTTTAGAAATATTCTATTAAGCTTCTACATGTAAGTGTAATCTAGCCAAGGGGATAATCACTCCTATAATACCCGTTATAAAAAAAATATCAATATTTATGTACCTTCCAACATTAACATAAACAGCTTGGACTTACTATATATAATATATATATAGCTCCATATCTGCTGATAATCAAATATTATATAGGCAACTTAATATCAATATTTATAATTTTAACAATGCATATTTATTTGTTATTTCTAAAAAACTAAATTTTTCAAAAATATACTTCTATATAAAAAAAAAATTATGATAGAGTAAATTGGATTAAATTTTTCGAGTAAACTGATTTTGAATTGAGCTTCGAGTTCACTTGCAATTAAACGTCTGACTCGTAAACACTGAAAATCAAAATGGCCACCACTGCTAAAGAAATCGCAATGATTAATGTGGTTGAACGAGTTAATACGTGGGTGATGCCAGAAGACGAAGAACCACCAATTCTGGAGATTAAATATATTGAAGCAAAACTTAATTACGACGATTAAGAAGATGCTATACTAGGTGATATCGCATGGCTTTTTGGTGAACATGATACGGTTGAAAATGCCTTATGCTGCACGAGCGAGGAAGGCAGTGGAGATGCTGCAGCTGTAGTACCGGTACCCTCAGAGTCGCTTGGGCCAGCCGAGCAGGGTCACGTACTACAGCAGACCGGAGAAAAGGTGTACGCTCAACAAGGAATGACAGACGCGATTCCGTCTGGGGGAATAGAAGACGAGTGGAACTCATCTATACTGGAATGGACGAACACACCGGAGACAACCACGGCAGGTAGCCACACTCCCTGTGGTAGGACAAGGCGGTTCTTCGCCGCCACATGGAGGGGCGCAAAGCGCCTGCTGCTGTGTGGTTGTTTCCGTATAACGTGAAACCGGCAGTATAGTACTCCCCTCCCCCCAGACGAAGACACCAAGACAATACGGCGGCGACGGGGGAGTGGTACGTGAAAGAGCACTCTACGGTGCCCGGCGGTAAGTCACCCTATACGTTTTCCGGTCACCTGCAGAAAGACGAGATCGCAGTTGCCGACACGCGAGACCATCAAGACGACTCGGCGCGGACTCGGCTGCTTCGGTCACACCAAAAGCGGTGGACGACGACGACGGCGATGGTTAGCTGTACCGGCGTGGGCAACGATACCGCCCCGACGGTACCGCGACGATGGCAGGGTGCACAAAGGCGACTCGCAAAGGCGGCGGCGGCGGAGACTACAAAACACAACGGGCGGGCGATGCAGCTGAGCTAGGAACATGGAAGTCAGCATCGCCAGACTCGTGGAAACTGATAACGTTTCAGGGTATGGCGACGCGCGACTCCAGGACGGCCACTGTAGTCAGGGCAAAAATCACGCGAAGAGGAACAGGACCTTTGCGGCGCGGTCCAACGATCCTCTCCCGTTTTCGCCCAGTGGCAATCGGTCGAGTCACGTCTCCGGTCGCCGGCCGATTCCGTAGCACCAACAGCTGTCTCTGCTCGCTCAGTGTTTTAGGTTTCCATCGCCGTCGCCACGAATTAGTCGTCCTCAGTACCTGCACATCGTCGATGAGCACAACATCACGCACTAGCCGCTCGCCGTCAAATCGTCTAATCACTCCCGTGGCCGTCGCGGTCGGGACTTCGCAAGCCGTCATGATGGTCGTCACCCGCGAGCAAACGCCCTGGCGACTGCACTCGTCGCTGCGGGATGTACCGCGAGAACGTATAGAGGTGTCAGTAGCCCTATTAATTTATGCACCTCGCCATCATCTGGTGTTTTTTTTTTTTTCCCCCATTTGGCCACTTTGTGCCGTTTTTATATTATGTTTCGAAAAATCTTAAAAATTAAAAAAAATAATGAAACCAATAAAAATAAATAAAAATCTCAAGTAAAAAAAAAAAAATAGGCCACTTTCAGCCAATTAAAAAAAAACAAAAATGTTCATTCACTACAATAAATATATTGTTCAATCATTTATGTTCGGTAAACAATAAAACTGTCTTGCAAAAACAAAATATTATTATAAATAATAACTACCTATACTAGCAATGTTTTTGTCACGCATCAAATATATCAATAAGATATTATAATAATGATAGGTATTTTTGGTCAGGTGAAGGTATAATAATTAATAGATAACTTGTGACTTTAACGTATATTATAAATTTTACTATACGTAATGGCATTTTAAAAATAGTAATACTTTATACTCTTGACCCCACAAAGTAGGTAACAATATAATTATAAATCAAAGCAGAAATTATATGAAAAATAGTGATTATTATTAAATGAATCTTTACCTATATCAATTGAAAAATAATGAATTAAACAAAAGCAACATTTACTAACAATAAACTGTATAAAAGTATTCCATTCAAACAAATCAAGGAAGATTAATTTTTAATGAATAGTGATTAAACTACCTATATAAAATAATATACAAGTATAATTTTGTAGAATAAGTGTAGTAGTACATAATAGATTTATTAATAAATATATACTGTTATTATTTTTGTTTTATTTTATGTTTTGAAGAATGAATAAGTTACCTAATAATAATATGTCCATTTTTTAAATTTTTAAGTCTATCGTTCATTTTCTTGCTTTATTTTAAAATGTCCAAATGGTATTAATTTTAACAATCTCTTCTATAAGCTGGATTAAACATTTTTAATTTTAGGGCTTTGTGATAATGTCTTATCCGGGGCCTTTCGTCGTTTATGGATGTAATATCATACTCAATGTACCTACCCGATAAAAGGTTTGAGATTGTGCCAAATATAAAAAAAAGGTACTACATAAAATCCAGACGTCGTTTACCACGAGAACCACTTGTTTACAACTGCGTTATAAAAATGTACTTTGTAAATGTACCTTTTAAGAATACATGTCCAGCAAATTGTTTATGTTCTAATATAATGATAAACATCGTGTTATTGCGTTAAAAGCTTTTACCTATATGGCATTATGGTTTTATGACATTTTTATTATTACAATACTTCAAATATCAATATATGGACCCATACAATATAATATCCTATTTTGTAAAATAACTGCGACTGGTTTAAAAATAATAATAACATATATCCACATTCCTCAAGCGTCACTGTGTTAAAATATATATTAATACGATTTTATTTATTCAACTGATGAATCGTTTGTTTAATTAACATATATATGAGTATATGACGTTGTAGTATTATTCGTTAATGTGACATTTTTGTAAATTTACAACTCATCGATTGTACTAACAAATTATTATGTGGTAGAATTTCATGTTTAAATCAATAGTATCAGAAATAAAATGACCTGCTTCATAAACATTTTAAGCGCAGAATTTATGATTTATAAAGAACCAAATTCTATACTTTAGTATAAAAGGCAATAAAAGAAATCATTTTTTTCTCCAACGCAAGTTATGCGTTGTTTTATGGTGGCTAAAAATGTAGGGAAATCAAAGCGGAAAATTAAAAAATAGTATAATATTTTAAATACAACATTTTAAAAATATAAACATTTTACACAATGTTACGGCGTTAACATTTATTTTTATTTAAAGTATTTAAACGTGGCTAAGTAGGTATGCATACAAATAAAATAATGAAAAAAACAGCGGCCACAAATTAAGATTTATGATAATATATTATAAACAAAATAATAAAAAAACGCCAAATATATAAATGAAAAGTAATAAAAATATTAAATACCTACCTACCTACCTATCTACCTAGAAAAATACCTATTATGTTAATTTATGATAAAACAAATAATTTGAATGGTAATAAAGGTAATTATATTACTATTATAAAAAATTATTTGTCCTAAATTATATGTCTCTATTCAATTATTTTTCATTAATGTTTATCATTTAAAGATAATTTTAGAAATCGTAAATTCAAATAAGAAATAAGTTTAAATGGTTCTATATAATCCAAAAATTTCTAAAACTTATATAGAAAGAAAATATAACGATATAGTATAGTGTATAGTTTATTAATAATAAGGAATAGCTATCATTCATAATATCTTACTTATATTCGTAGACATAAAGCACTTCACCGATGTTCACCAATTCCCAGATTTCTAAAAGAAACATAAGACGGAATATCTCTGAACATAAACTAAACAAAAAACCACACAAATAATGCAGTAGAAGGTATGGATATCATACTAAATTTCAAAAACATGCTAATATAATACCTTTAGCAGTTGTTCTTCGATGAATTAAAAAAAATAAGAACATATGACATCAATTTTATTATATCCGAAATATAGACAGAAATGTTTCAATCATGTACTTCCAAGCAATAGCTAAAGAAAAAATCTAGTGATTTCTTATTAATAATTATAACGTTTGAAATTATACATAAAAACTTTATTAAATAAAATATTATTGAACGGACTTTTCATCACGCGAGTTGCCAATTAGACACAGTTTACAATTCAGTACAATATACATAGTTGTTTGTAAGAGAATATAATATATTAAATCATGACGAATAAGAATAAGGAATACAAATAAAATACAAATAAAACAAGCGACAAATACACTCAAAGTAATTTAAAGGGTATAAGTACATGATATGTGCTTATTAGTAATACAGCAAAAAATTAAGGATACAGATGATACTGGATTATTCCCAATGTAATGTCCACAACAATTGTTAGACACATCTCCACCAATTTATAGTTTATACCTACCAGGTATTCTATAAAGTTTTTAACTTTACCTATCTCACATACTGAATTTGAATTTTGATTACATCGTACCTAATAAAAATAGTAAACTCTAATTTTTTGATCAAATTCTAAAAAAAAAAAATGTTATATTCTTTATTAAAATTACCTAGTAATATTTATATCGGCATTTTAAATTTATTGACACAAATTTAATTAAAAACTCTTTTATAATTATAATATTATATAATATGTATTGTATACATACTGTACTTTAGTATTTTTGCTACAGCTACTTTAGATAAAAGTCCAAATAAAAATTGTAATTGTTCATTTATTTTTTTTCTTATTTTATAGAATATATAAAATAAGTAGGTACCAACCTATATTCTTTAAAATTAAAAATAATTGAAAGGAAAAAACGATTCAATCATTTTCTGAAAACTTTTGTCGTGGTTTTTACTTTAAATCTATTCATGAGAATTTAATGTAATAAATTAGTACTATATTAGCCAACTTTTATATACACTTCGCGTATTATAGGTATTATATTATATTTTTTACTCTGTTTTTACAGTTCAATTAACACATTTCGTCTAAATTATAGTAATAATGTTATTATGAAAAACTCAAAGTTTAATATTTTATAGGTTTTTCTTGACTTAAATACAGTAAGCAAACGTCAGCATACGACTATGTATCGACTAAACGTAAATACTTTGAAATAAATTGCATAAGCTTAACGCTGAGCATTTGACACTGCTACATCGAGGAATCTATTATTAACATAATTTTAAAATGTCTTTAAAATACAAAGAGGTTAAGATGAAGCACTATGTCAAATATTATATAAATATTATAAGGTTATTATGAAAAAAATAAAATTAGTGAACTCGCTTAGCAGCATATAAGTTTTTGAGTGTACCTCATCAGTCAGTATTGAGTAACTTAGTGACTTCCTTGTAATGGATGTGTTAAATTATAATTCAATGATAAATCATAATATACAAGGAGCGAAGGAGACGGGTCAGCATCTATCTATAAGGATAATTTTATTTAGGTCATATTATATATTTTTTAATCAGTATCTATAGGTAAGTTATAATATAAATAATAATACCTAGATACTTATCTATAATATAAAAATGAATCGCAAAATGTGTTGGTAAGCGCATAACTCAACAACGCCTGGACCGATTTGGCTCAAATATTTTTTAAGATGTTCGTAATTGTCGGGAGAAGGTTTTTACGAAATAAAAATGTAGGAAAATCTACCGGAAAAGTAGGAAATCTGGATGTAAAGAATACAACAGTGGCGCAACAGTGTTTTATATATTGGTTGCTGTTGGTTTTGTTGATTATTTATTATTATTATTTGTTGATTATTTCTATTATTATTTTTTTAAATCTATATATATAAAAATGGAGACAAAAAATGTATAACGATTCATCAATCGAGAACGGCTAGTCCAATTAGGCTCAAATTTGTTTTTAAGATGTTCGTAACTACCAGGAGAAGGTTTTTACGAAATAAAATTTTAGGAAAATCCACCGGAAAGGTAGGAAATCTCAAATCTGTATATGAAAAATACAACAGTGGCGCAACAGTGCATTATATTATATTGGTTTCTACTGGTTAGTCGGGCATGTTTGTTGATTTCATATAATATAAAAATGAATCGCAAAATGTGTTGCTAAGCGCAATAATTCTACTGTACGTGTGTTGTGACTGAAGTCCTCCTAAATGGTTAGACCAATTTGAATGAATTTTTTTGTATGCGTTTGCGTTTATTCATCTGATTTTAGTACGGTTAGTTTAGGATTTTGTATTAATTGATTATATCAATCCACCATAGGTAGAATACGACAAACTTGGTATAACATTGATACTTTAGAGTTAAATCATACACTAACTTACATACAGGCACGGGGTCCGTGATCTACCGCAGGTAGATTGCCTACCTGATAATGTACTGCTGCGAATCAGAATTTTTATTCCGGGTAACGGAAAAGTTAAGATTAATTTTGAAACCATACAACGAATATTAAATAACGAATTCAACAAAGTTTGAGTCACATATAGTTGGTACACTTAATGGGCAACGAAGTGCACGGGTTCAGCTAGTAAATAATATAAAATTAAATAATACAAAGTGTGTGTACTGTATTACGTATATTGATAGTGTAATATTTGGTCGATGAGATTAATTGTGTCCGATAATAATAACTGTAGTGTCTAGTTTGACGATGTAATTTGGTTAGTATTTATTGTAAAATAAAATAATTAATTACTAAAATCAATGATGGACATTTATTTATATTTCATTTAAATATCTAATGTGATCATGAATTAAACTTCAAACGCTTATTAACCCGTGGGATTAAGTATTTTTTATATTTACTATAAGCTGTTACGAGAACAACTATGCATGATGAAACTTTCATTACATCAATTTGGTTGGAAAAAAAATAAAAATATAGAACATTTTCAACGTTTTTAAATCGCTCAAAAAAAACTAACTGACAATGATACAATATTGTAAAAGACTAATAAAAATGTTAAGTCTCCACGATTAATCCTAGATATCTGAACTGCCACAAAAAAACAAAACAGAACTTGTCGAAAAACCGGTGTTGTGTAAATATTCTTGTTATTCAACTATTTTTATTACCTTTTTTCAACTATTAAGAAAATTAAAGTGATTTTTCTTATTTTTAATTCCCAAATAAGATCAAATCTTCTATTAAAAACCACTCTCAAAGTTGAAAATTTAAATACACTTGCTGGTCCAGAACAAGATGACAGGCAGAAAAAAAAATCAAAAACTACTGTTTGTTGTAAAACCAATACATTCTTACCCCGCTATTAGAATCCAAAATACTGGTTACCTATAAATACAAATGTTACACCGTTCTACTGTAGTTGGTACTTGGTTCAATGTAAGATTGTAAGTTCATATTTAATTTTTATAATTTAGTCACATAAATGCTTGTTACAATACGTATATGATCGGCATTTTAAGGTACCTAGCATAATTGATCATTACAATTATTTTTGGTTAAACACGGAAAACCAGTATTATTATAATTTTTAAAACTAATAAATATATCACTATATCAGTACATACTTGTAATACAATATTTGTCTACCAAGTATAATTATTTATACCTAAACATTTTAATGTGACAAGAAATCTAAATTTATCTCTAATTGTGAAACTTATTTTTCAGACAATCCAAAGACCAATCTAAATTTGCATACTATTTATGCCGACCCTCCACACATTATTTGAGACAGTAAATCAAACATTGAAATCTAAAAAAATGTTAGATATATTTTGTATAATATTCTAAATTCACATTTTAATTCAAAACTATTTGAAGAATGGGTCTTTTAAAATTAACAAAACAGAAGCTAATTTACACTACCATTTAGGTATATACAAATGGTCTCTAGTTGTTTACAACATATTAAATAAACATAAATTAAACATTAAATGTGTTTCCGATCTTACAAACAACGATATATTATAAACATTATTGCTCCTGATACGGTCCAAAATCTACCCGAATGTATCATTACAATGAATTGTATCACATTATCACATTAAGGTGAAACACCTTATTTTTTAGTGCTGTCCGATAAAGTGATTTTAATCTTAAAGCACACAAAGAAACGGTACAAAGTTTAATCAAAATATTGAATATCTGCAGTTTTTGTTGTTTTTAAATAAATCAGAACACACCGTATTGGAAAATACGGATTTAAATAAACTTCATTGTAAAAATCACCGTTTATAATAATACCTAGTTTTTAACAATTTTCTCATACTATAATGGAAATTTAACAATTTTACATTATTAAAATACAATCTTCGTCCAATCAGTTGAACGCGCCGTATTATATTCGAACCTTTTAAAATACGTTTAAGTTTCACACCTTATAAAATGTTTAAAAAAACGTGTGCACGCGTCGCATTCTTATAAATAGAAAAAAGACCATTTCAGATTTTATTTTTATTGCGTTTAAAAAAAATATAAGACAAAAATATGTACATGGTTTTTATATATTTTGATCACGTCATATATTTGACAAAATGTACGTTACCAGCTCACTTTAGGGCTCTTCCGCGACACCATTTATATACCGGTTCTAATGGGCTGCATAAAGTAGAAAACGAGTGTCTCCGAAAGGGAAAATTCCACATAACAAGCGGCGAACAACAGACAGTAAAATCCGCGTAGACGTGAAACGAGACCGACCATATTTATGATCGAAACCAAAGGGAAAACACCACCTAGAGGAATCTCAGATGGCACATATTATAATATGTATGACACAATATGAAATAAACGCGCTCATTTTAACTGATTCCATCTCGACATTCAAATGCATTCTAGAACGCGGCTGTTTCTGCTTTCCGAATCCCGCAAAGTGCCATACTGAATCGAGATAAGCGAAAGTAATTCCACACTATTTTACATTAGAATAATACGTTTAGTATGCCGTATAAACACTGCGCACCGAACACCGTTATAGAACGTCCACTCGAATTTCGTGCTTTTTGATTAACATAGAAATAAAACAGTCCGTAGATGAGACCGAATAAAATTGTACCTACGTATTTTAAAACTAACCTAAAATGTAAATAGCTGGAAGATGACTACATTTGAAGTGCAGCAGGAGTTACGTGGGTGCCATTCAGACGGGTTGTCTGAACAAACATACGTCATTGTAAGACCAATGCATTCATCGGTACGCTCAGAATCTAAAAATACCTCCAGCAATACTATCCCTGTGTTTGAATTACAAATCTATAAACATGGTGGGTGGAACTTTTTGATCTTCTTCGCTCATTGCTAATAAATAAATAAACACACACACACACACACACACACACACACACACACATTATACATACTTAATATAAGACCAGTAATATATTACCACAGCACACTGAATGCAGAAGTATTATAGAAAAAATAATTTACCATACCTACCTATTATACACAATTTTAATCTGAGAATAAAATATTTTCAATTAATTTTTTTGAAAAAAACTCCGTAGTAGACATCTAAACTTATTATGCATGAAAATTGTTTTTATTATCGTGGATAAAATGGTGCTACGCGGGTAGGATTAATTTTGTCACAAAAAAATGTTGAAAAATAATTATTTTTAATCCTATACATTTCCCATTAAATAATTTATTTAAATACAGTAATAAAATATGAAATAATTGACTTAATGTCTGTGTTCAAATTCAATACATATTATCATAAAGTGACATAAATTGCCATCACCTCGCCAATGGTTAGGCAACTAAGGTGGCTCCAAGTTATCAAAGGCAGCACGATCAACCACAATTTACCAATAAAAAAATTATAATCCCAATCTATAAAAAACAGTACCTGCTTAATGGATTTCTTTTATGTCGAATATTTATGCAGTATTTAATACTGTTAACGACTTCAAAAAAAGGGCTTCTGCCATGATTTCAGAGATAAAAACACAAAAAAACATTTTCATATGAATTTCTTAATGACTTGTTATTATCTATAAATGGAACACATAGACACATTGTATCAGCATAATATAATAAATGATCGACATGGATTTTTGTTCGAATCGGAAAAATAAAAACCTAATAAGGAAACCAGATCCTAGGAGTTGATAACGCGGGTTTTCGCGATCAACAAAATACACAATATCGGATGATGTTGTTTTTGATTTCGGAAAAGACAAAAATACGCGCTTTATTAATGAAGAATTACTTGGTTTTCGTTCCACGATATCTGAAGTAACAATACAGTCATTCAACCTCTTTTACACAATGTAGTGTCGGTTCTTATCCAAATATATTTTCTATTGCACTTGGAATAACACTTTACAATTTCAATTTCCAGTTACCATCACAAAGCTGAAAGAAGCTTTTCTTAAATTAATATAATAATCTGTGAAGTCGCACTTTATCACAATAACAACCCTAGTTACGCATCGGTTGAACGAGAAATGTTTTGTTCATTAGGTCCAGATTTACGCAAGTGCGTTAGTACATTAATTCACACATTTCTCCATATTGTTATTATTTTATTACAAACACTCCGCTAATACAATTTTTTTTAAAAAATTTAAATTATTTATTTCTATAATGCACCTATATAATATATATATTAATATTATTTTTGATTAGCAGCATTGATATTTATTATCAATGTTCAACAGTTAACCAATTGTATGCAATTAAGTACAGCAGAGTGACATCCACTTACCCACTTTTTTTAATTAAATACAATTTATAAATCGATTAATATTTGTACTACCTACAAATTACAATTAAAGTTGGGGAAAAAATAATTTTAGGTACTTAGTTTTTACTTTTTTGTCTGATACAGTTATATTTAATTTTTTTTTTTATTTTTAATACGCGTGTATAAACGTCAAAATAATTATAAATAATTAATTCCAAGACAGATATATAGGTTCCAAATAAATGATCGCATTACAAACAAATATTTTCCTGTGTATATAGTAATGAAATAATTTAGTCTCACATAAAACAAAACAAGTGATTATATTTTGTGGACTGAAATATATGTCTTAGGCCCAAAAAACCTTTCATCATCGTAAAACCCGTTAATGAGATATTGATTTATTTTCATCTGTGTCGAAAACTTTGATATTGCTCTTCCAAAATCACACATTTTGAGCTGTCAATTTTTTATTCTAAGCACACTACATTTATAATTTTTTTTTGTTACTGGATATTAAATGTTATATCATATATTAAACAACTAATTATAAATTTTCTCAGATCCTTAAATTTCCATTTTTCAAATATTATCTCAACTTATCTATAATAAGTTATCGTACATAACTGTTACAAGCTAGCCTAGGATTTTATTTAATTGAATTTTTTTTATGATCACTGCCTACCTAGAACATAGCTTACCATGTACACAATTCAATTCATATACCATTGATTTTAAAATAATTGTAAATTATATTATACATTTTTTTCCAACTGTCACAATTTTAAAGGATTTGTTTAATATTTTTAAATATTTATTTTTAATTTGAGTTCAAATCTTGGTATTTTATCTTGTATTTACATTTTATAGATGGAAAAATGTTTTTAATAATTTTTCTCGGTGATTACTGGTTATAAATCAAACATTCATACACTTACATAAACATATTACAACAACGATAAGAATTTAACACATAATATTATATTCTTCATATATTACCCGTTGGTTTAGTTATCGTCTATTATTGATAGTAAAATAACTTTTGACCGCAATTGAATTATTCTTAATTTATTAGCAATTATGTTTTAAACACGAAGATTTTAATTTTTACTCATTTTTGAATATTTTGGTAAATAAAATTCGAAATTTGACCGATTAGTTTCAATATTAAAATAGTTGTTGATAGTCTATAGGTACATAAATCTGTATCGTGCTGGATATACATAAGTGGTTCGGATAATCGAAAGTTGTTTGACATTTTAATTTAATTTTAAATATGACTAGTAAACTGTATGTGAACAAGGAAACAATTTAGCTTTTTTAAATAATTAACCTATCAATAATAACATAGTGTCGATGGGTCGCGTATTGTATAGTAATCTATACCTAAACAAATATTATAGGTATTTACTATTTGCACCAAGGCTAGATTTTTAGAAGTACTTCGATCTGGACACCAGCCTATATCCGTGCTCAAACATGCGCGATTAATCATTTTTGATATGAATTCCATTTCGAATATTATAATACATGATTACAAGTGTTCGGAAGCAACAATAATAGATCAAAGAGTAACTAGGCACCACACTGTATAATAATATGATATAATATACATTTATTGGAGCGATTTCTGATGCGAGTATACAATTTGCCGCGGAACATTTTTTTCGGTTCCTTTGTGATGTTATCCGGAACACTACTCAGCAGGCGATGCGTTTTTCGTGCGCCCGAGTGGAAAATGGAAATTATTACTAACTACATCATCAATATATTATGCTATACAAATTGCAAACAATCGACTACGGTGATAAATTACACGTGTGTGTGTGCGCACGCTGCCGTCATCGCCGAAACGCCCGCGGGCTTCGGAGACTCCATATTTTTTTTATCCGAAGACGATGATCATTACCGTTTATTTATATCTCATCGCGTGCACAAAACGTTTTTTATTTTTTTTTTTTACCCCTTAGTTTATTCTCGTAAGTCATTTAACCGCTCGCAATAAATATTGTCGGCGGACGGTATATTCGCGGCGAGACGCGTAATGAACAAAACACGATTATAAATCGTGTGTCGATCGCTCGTATGAAAATTGTCCGCAGTTCCTTAAAATATTACGTAGTCACAGTAAGTTGTACTATAGAGGCGTTATTATAATCAATTAATATTACGGATTATTTTATGATTATTTAAACGTGGTGGTGATACGATCATGGTTTCACTAAGTTATGTACCTGCAGTTATACGAAAAGAATAAGTCTCGATGCGACGGTATACGTGTGCGACTGTGCAGAAACGGGTCGAATCGAAATACGAAAAATGTAATAACTCATATTGCGCGCACATAATAACATATCATATGACTCTGTAACGCGTCCCATTGTTTGCTGCAGTAAACCGTTCGGCCCTACGGAAAATATTGCGTCGCTCTTGATTTATAATCCCGCAATAATAACGGGGTTTTAATGAATATGTTCTTTCTGGCCCCCCCAAACAGTAACATTTAAAATACGCGCGTCCGTATATAATAATAGCCGTATTATATTATTACTATTATTATATTATTTTATGTGTGCGCGCACATATACGTCAACATTATAAATCGCACCGTAATTACCATTTACCAGACTATAAATACGTACCTCCTACATATTATTATTATGAAGGTGTACGCGTGGAAACGGAATTTCAAAATGCCAGTCGAGGGCAGTTCTACGAAAACGTAATATGGTCCAGTGGCGCACAGAGGTATTTTGAGAACACGCGCAGTTAAAAAAAGTTAAATTGTATTATCACTGAAATTAATTATTATAG
Source organism: Acyrthosiphon pisum (assembly GCF_005508785.2). NCBI lineage: Eukaryota > Metazoa > Arthropoda > Insecta > Hemiptera > Aphididae > Acyrthosiphon > Acyrthosiphon pisum. The sequence continues at coordinate 41,505,890 of NC_042494.1, read as the reverse complement.
ACTATAGTTTATATTATATATTTATGAACTATCCTATGACACCGGTAATTTACAAATACCTCCTCGAGAGCACATGCGGTTGCATACTTGCTAACCTGTCTGGGCGCCACTGATATGGTCGCGTATGAAACATATTTTGGATCCCACGTACGGCTGTTTGCTCGCGATTGGTATCGCTGAAATGTCCTATAAAAGTCATATATATTTATGTCTATATCGATGGTTAAAGATTGAATAAAACATATTATCCACGGACTGAGATATAATGGACTCTATACGACACGGTGGGGGTCGGGGGACGGTCACCAAAAGGTTCCTCACACTAGGTCACCCAATGACTTCAGTGCTACTGGTGGTTTTATTTGGCTTCACATTTTGTATCTTAGTCCGTGTTTTATACAGATGACGTTTTAAGCTCTGGGTTCCCGTCGCGACCCCCTCTCCCCTCACACTTGCCTCTTGTACATATTCGTGACCACTGATAAACTGCTCGTTCCCAGTCCATTATATCTTAGTCAGTGAATATATCCAACTTATCAATACAGAAACCTTTGATATATTGAGCTGTCATTTTACTATTTGATAGACCTAAGTATATGAAAATTGAGTTTTTAAACTTCAATAAATTAAAAAGTTCGTTTGATTTGGTAAAATTGTCTAAACCCAAACATAAAAAAAAAAAAATGTTTTTGAATTTGTTGTCCTACCTCCAACTGCTTTTTTTTAAAGAAAATCACTCAGGTATACCTACTTCTAAAGTTTACATTTAAAAATGCTCATTATCCTAAATTATTTTATTTTTAAAAATGTTTACAAATAATTTCATTACTTATAACTATCGGAATTTAGCATTAATAATACCATTGTAAAGGCAAAACTATATTTTTTTTTTAATAATAAATTGTCTTATTAATTACATTTAAAATAATAATAATAATATATAATAAATTATAATATGTTACTTCTATACTTATGTCATACTAAATTTATATATTAATGGCCATTCGTTATATTTGTATAATTAATTCTTAGTTTTATGTATAAAACTGTAAAAATTCTATGATTTATATAAATATTTTGTTTTTTACTGTACAGAATAATGAGTGATGCTTTATACTATGATTTAAAAGCTTTTACAGTATACTTACATTTATAAACTAAAGTAGGTAGGTTTATCATCGTTTCCAAAATCGTTACCACTTCAATCTTTTTTTTTAAATGTTTTTTTAATGGTAATTCTTAAAAAATAAAAAGACAAATTGAAATTAAATTTATATTCTATAAGACAAATATATATATATACATACAAGATTCATTCATATAACCTATTTTTGTTTTAAAATAACTTAATTATATTCGCACATTATTTCATAAAATATCAAAGAAAAATACAATATCTTAATTGTTTAATAGTTAAAAGACACGAATTGAAATAGAGTAAAAAATAATGTTAACAATAGTGTCGAATTTTCAAATAAGATAATATCACGGACTACAGCTAAAACACATTTGACCAGTACAATGATTGATGAAAGTCGACTAAACATTTTGTGCTGTCATCAAAACCATCATCATAAATATGTTTTGTTTTTAAATAGTTGAGTTGGACAAGCTTTCATCGTCAGTATGATATATAAATAGAATCACGTACAAAAAACTGTACTTTAATTTTTAGTTATTTTTTAAGCTTTTTTTTAACTAGTAAATTAAGTTCATTCCAATTTTTTATGATAACTGATGAGTAATACAAATAAAAATAAAACCGTCACAATATGCATCAACTACATTTCTTATGGACATTCCAAACTAAATATTTTGTATTTCGATTGAATTTAGAAGAATATTTTTCATTTGAAAATTATTTAGTCATAGCCTATAGGTAATAAAAGGATACTTTCGGTCAATTTTAATAATTAATATTCCTGTAGAAAAGAAATTCAAATGTTGACTTCTGGATTGTTTCGTCATTCCCATACGTAATTTAATGAAATAAATCAATTAATTGTTTAATACTGAACTCTAAAATATACCTGCCCAATATACGTTACCCGACAAATTTTACCAAACACATTTAAAATACTACTTCTAAAATATATTGACGACCAAATCAAAACATTATACATTGCCCATATATTATATGTAAATAGCCTATATATTGATATAAATGAATAGTACTGTCTTAAGTACACATATTTTTGCAATTGGAATACAATATCATAGTATATAGTCCGTAAACTATAATGTTAATGTGCTCTAGTTTTTGGTTTATTTGTCTTTTGTTTTTTGTCAGAAATAGAGAGAGTTAAATAAATAATGGCGTCCGAGTAGTTATGGCACCAGTTAATCCCTCAGCAATTCTCGACCACCCGCTCAAATACGAGTTTTATTGCGAATCATTTATACTTGAACGTATAAGTATATTATACGGCAAACGACTAGAGGTCGTAAAGTTGATGGCATCGGGGTTTTACCTGTGAGACACACGAAGAACCGTATTCCGCCGCTGTCATACATATTACATATTATATAAGATTCAGTTAAAATCCTAAGAAGATTTTCGAAAAGTGTTATATTATTATGGTCTTATCGGACGATATAGGATGATGATACCTACGTATGACGGTATTGTTTAAAATCGTAAAAATGTAAAAAAAAAAAAATAACCATAAAATCCGTTGGCAAATCTCTGGGGTGGGTATACAGTGCGAAGGTTCGTCGGCGCGCCTAGGATGATGTTTTCCTTTTTTTTTATCTGGTACATCTGCCATCTGGTATTATGTATTATACTGTCGGACCACTCGACGTTGTTTGAGCTCGCTTTTTGTAGGTATGTATATAGAAGTGTGGTGGAGAACCTTTCGCGTTCGTCCGATGATGCGTATCGGTTATAGCTTAACGTCCCGGGTGCCAGATAATATTTCTGTCTACACTATAATATTATACTGCTTCAGTGATGTGTCCTCGCGTACGGTTTTAAATCTTATGCAGCACTATAATACCCCGAAGTGGTAAAAAAAAAAAAAGCGTAGGTAGGTATATTTTAGTCCATTTTTCTGGATCATCCGCGAATAGATGATATAGGTAGAACAAAGTATAAAAAAAATAAAAGAATAAAAAGAGAGATCAAAGGCGCACAAATCCGACAGTTATGAAAAGTCATGCAGCGGAGTATAAATTTTCCAAGCAAATGCGTTTGCCGTCGGGATGGACTACCGCGATACTGCGTATGTATGTCTGTTATTAATATTTTATGTGCTCGAAACGTAGACGCAATAATAACCATACATCTGTGAACTCAAATCATAATAATAATATGTATTTATACTATTCTCTACTCCTATTATAATTATTGTATCGTGCGAAATAAATTAATAAACTCCGCTATTCAACGTTTATTCAATGCCCCCCAATCTCGTTTAGACCGACGCCGTATTTCCGAAAAAAAAAAGTAGACATTATTATTGTTTGCTACCGTTCCATCTCTACTTTTGCATTCGGGTACACAATACAATCGAAAATAATAATAAAAAGTTAAATTCCTACATTTAGGATATAAAATTAATATTATAACCATGCGACCGTTGTTTTAATTAATGTATACGCTTTTGTTCTTGTAAGTTTCCATCTAACACAATGATGATTTCATAATGCAACTATAATACTATTATTTAAAATTGTATTTCAAACATTCATTGTTAGAATTCAAGTGTGAATACAGACGAATTTAACGGACACGTTTAATTTCCTTTCACGTGTAAAATACTAAAATTTCTATCTACCTTTAATTGTACAATGTAGGTACACACAATACATTACTATATAGTACATACTACAACTACATACATATAATGTAATTTTTAATGTTTCTTGGGTTTTAATTTACAGTTATACCTATATGGAAGTGTGATTTCCATATAATACTACAATTTAAAAAGCCATAACTTCTATAATTGTAATATATAACAGTTAAAAAATGATTTACAATACCGAGATTTGTTTAAAAGTTTCACGGAGGGTTGAATTTTTAATTTTAAATAATAAAATATTCTACCGTTACAAAATTGTTTAGTTTGAATAATATGTAAAAAGTAATGTTTGTTTAAGTACCTATATTTTTTCGTTATGAAAAATTTTACGCATACCTACTCGGTGAGTTTTTTTCAAACCAATCAACTATAGTAAATTAGACATGGTGAACAATAAAGTAATACTGATCAGTGATCAGAGTTCATTGTATGAGTCAAAGATCAACAAAATTTTATACTTCTCGACGAATTTACAGAATTTAAAAATCATTTAAATATTTTAAGCCTTCAAGTGTAACATTAATTATTTTACAAACCCAAGATTTATTAAAGTGAAACTCCAAAGTTGTTGCTAACCAGACTTATGCAGTTTGCTACTTTATGCTTAATAATTTTAAATTTAAAAAAATATATTAATTACCTTTTTACATTATACCTAAAAAATTATTTTGTATTAAAGAAAAAAATATCGATGGTTAAAATTCCATTGTACTTAATGATCAATTTAAATGTGAAAGTAGATTTGTTTTGCTAGCGGCTCTGTTTTAGGTTGGCTATTGTAATCTTTTTTCATTCCACGACAAAATTATGAAATAACGTCCCTGATTTCAAATATAATTTAAATAATTTTTTGATAGAATTTAGAATACTATTAGTATAATTAGAGTGCTTTTTAAAAAAATTTTATACCATTTAATTAAAGCTGGGATTTACATGCATTGGCATATATTTTTTTTTTACACAGCATCGAGAAATTCGATTAGTATTTTCGACAAATCCTACTCGTGATCTATTTTTTTATTTTATATAATATTTTTAAATTATATTGCATGTAATTGTATATTTTAACAATAAACACGTAAAAATCATGTTTCCTGAAATATTTTCGTCATATTACGCCGAACATTTGTATTCTATTAAATCTGCGGTTATATTTACTATGTAGTTTTTGACGAAAATTAATTAGAATCAAATAACAAAGGTGTGGATTTATTTTACTAAAAAACAATATATAGTTTTGTAAGACAGTTGATTGGATTATTTTTAATATATATGCCTAATCTTGTAAAATGTACCCAACCCATATCTGTAAACACCTAAGATTTATAGTATAAAAATTAATCTGGTGTAAAGCTACTGTTTAAATAAATCATGAATTTTAAGTTATAACTAACGTAATAAAAAATCAAATATTCAGCTAATCTGGTTATAGGTTTCATAACAATGTTACCACTCGATGGGTGGATAACAAGTCTGATGTTATAATTTCATTTAAAATATAAGATATCACATTTAAAAACAATATTCTATATTATTTTACACTCAATTTGAAAAATTAATATTATACCTAGAGAACACCGATGACCGATATATACTAATACAATTTTTCAGACTTTTTTGCATTTTATGGTTATTTTATAGTTCGTATAGATTTTTTATTTTTGAGACACTTATGCATTTTTTTTATGTAATATAAAAATACATAGATACCAACAACATTATATTTAGCTACTTAAACTTTATAATGTACAGCTTTATACAGTTAAAGTAACTATCAAAAATAGTATTCTTAGACTTAATTTAGCCAATGCGTTATAACTTGCATTTTCTGTTTAACTTTGTTTGTTGAAAATATTATTATTTTAACTAACCCATTTTTTCAAAAATAAAAACCATTCAAATTCCACTTTTTATTTTTAATGTTATTTATTTTATTACCTCTAAAAATGACCTTGTACGAAATGAAATAAATTGATAAATTACTTTTTTTTTTTTTTAAATCGTAAAACTCATTTTGTTATAAATGTGGCACTGTTGTCTTACTGATAAGAATTACAGTATTGGAATTTAATAACATTACATTCATACAGTTCAAAAGAATAGATATATTATCTTAATTACTTGTAATTGGTAGGATACAATATCATTATTTGATCTCAAGTTTTTAATAAGCTATCGCATTTATTTAGATTTTTGACAAGCCCGAACGAAAAACGTTTACTACATATTATTCTAAATTTTTAACACATATTAAAATAAGGCAATATATTTCGCTCAAATAGAGATTCTTAATGATGTCAATTATCTGAGTCCATAGGTTTTTTTTATGCTGGTCAAGCCAAAAAAAGGTTTGTGCAAAACGTACCGTGATCGAGTAAAAAAAAACAATGATAATAACGATGATGATGGCACGTCCGGATAAGACATAAGTATGGAACGTTAAAAAAGAAACTATAGGAAAACCTTTGTATCAGCACAACTGCAGTATACATTAGGTACATATTACATTATTAAATTTAAGTATAATATACGTAGGCTATATACGAATAGTAAAGACATTATAAGTCGCAGACGGAGATGGACAGAATGGGCGATTTAACGTTGACCCTCGGTGTAGTAACTATACCTCTACTCGTAAATCGGATGTAGTCAAAACAACCCCGAGATCAATAGTATAATACCTATGTATACGGTGACTCGTGACAGTGTTGTGCAATTTTTTAAATCGCGGTTTTTCCATATATATGTATAGGAGTTTAATAACAACAACAACACGACAGCAACAAAAAGTCCTAAAAGCAAAATGATGTTTTACGTTGCGTTCAAGTGGGTTTCGTAAAACCGTGTATTGATATTGTGTTTTAAAAATATTCGCTTAAATAGGCACCACTCGGGCGAAAACAGATTACATCAAGTGTGAGGAGGTTTGATTGATAAGCTTTGATACTTAGACTCGGTCGTGCGAATAATCGGAGATTTCAATGCGAATAAAACGACATGTCCAGTCAATTGATCGCGCACAATCGATCGGGCCCGGTAAATGGGCAGTGTTTTAATTTAAAATCAAACCCAATTAGATTAATTTTAACCGATTAAACGCTTACAAAACAATCACCGAAAACTCATATTTATTTATGAACGCACATAATATTGTTATGCTATCAATACAATATTTAATCGCCTTATGAAAATCATTATTTGTTTCATATAATACAATAATATATCAGAAATTGTTTAGTTAAACAATTACCTATATGCCATTATGTAAATTGAATAAATTAATGGTAAACCAATTATATTCAATTATGCACATTTAATCATGACAAAATAAGGTGAAACTAATGTAACATTATATAAAACTTATATGTTATAGATAGAAAATTATTTTGCTTAAACACAAAACATATACAATCTTTAAATCATTTTAAATTTATATAATAGGTAATATCATATTTATAGTTATAAAATGTCACATAATTTATCTACGATAATTTACCTATACTCAGTGAATGTCATACAAAACAAATTTTAGCATTTTATTGGCTAACAAATTCTACGAAAAAATTTGATAAAATGTCATTTACACAATATTGTTTAGCTGTTCTGTGTACCACGAATGTCTCGTTTATAATTTTTAAACGGTTTAAATCGTATTACACAAAATTCTTTATGCAAAATGAAAGATAGCAGATGGTTGCAAAAATGTTTTATACCTAAAATGTATTAAAATGACAATAGGACTTAATCGAAAGTCTTATAATATATTTAAAGAAGCAATTCTAATTTAAAAACTTAATACGTGTGAGTCAATGCCACATCTTTTTACCATAAACAGAAGAGATTATTTATATCTTTAGAATAGTAGTAGGTAAAATCAAAAAGAAAATAAACTCTAGTTAATGACATTTTGAATTAAAATAATAATATATTGTCAAGAAGAGTCGGCTCACTATATTTTGTTTTCTCTCTTTGACCCAGGCATCACAATTCGTGTTTAGATGAACCGATCTTGTATTGATAGCTTAAATATTAGAGTGAATTGATAGAGTGATATTATCAAACTTTAAGTTATAAACTTTATCTTTGTGTATACGTTAGTTCAGAGATATGTTTCGAACTTTAAGTATGATAATAATTAATAGGCCAATATCACTTTAATATTAAAACATAATATAAAACTAATATGGTCTACAGCATTTCAATTTTTATGTCGTTTAATTATCATTTTACATCCTTATTACGTTCATAAACATTGAAATATCCTAAAAACGATAGAAACACAGGTACCTAATGTTAAAATATTTAAGTTTAATAATACAACTGTAATATTAAAGATTACAACATAACTGTATGTTGAATGTGGTTCAAAGAGAGAAACAATATAGTGCGCTGACGTACTCATAATCAATCGATGATAAATATAAATGGTTTACAAATTACAATCATCATTCATTTAGTTTACAGTAGATGTGATAGCAGTTGGTTAGGTTTTAGTGATGTTGAAAATAAAATCTGTTATACCTAAATTAAATTTTAAAAATTATTATGTATTTATGTATTAATATAAACGACTTCGTCTGTTGTGAGTATCTTGGGGGAAGAGGAAAATGAGTTATTTTGGGCTCGTGCCTCACCTCTAGATTTTGATTATGATTTGTTGACTACGAATTATTTTGTTCCTTTACATTAAATTAGTAATCTTTATTAGTTATAGAAAAAATAAAAACTTATTTGGTTTTAATTGTTATGTAACTTGGTGATTACACTACAATTAATACTTAATAGTGAAATTTAGCAACTTTTAGATACCTATATACCGGCTATAATACCTCTTGGATTGATATATAATGTTTAATTTTAATTTTATGTACTTATCATTAAACACACATTCACTCAAAAAACTAGTCTTGTTACAGCAAGTACCTGACTGAACTATGCTCAGCTTAATAATTTTACCAACGTACAAGCTGCAGAGAATATCTATAGATATCTATGTAGATAATATTATGCTAATACAGGTAAAATGTAATCTCACGAGAAATGTTGTGTGTATAAATTGTTATTGGTATCTGCACAACTGCACAAGTAAACACTAAAAATGGACATGGTACTAAATATTATTAGTATACCTAGTACCTACCCAATACCTAATTATTTGCCATCGGCGGCGGATAAACAACATACTTCATTGTTTCTTTTTACTCGGCCGGGGGGGGGGGGGGGGGGGGGGTAAAAATAAATTTACCACCCACCGTATCATTACCCGTGTTACGCGCTAAGAATCTCTAAAATAAAATTTGATTATATCCCTTCAACAATATAACGGCTAGATTTCCATATAAAAATAAAACAACAAAAAATAGCAAGGGGCGAAAAAAGGATAGCGAGAACCTTTTTTCATTCCTCCGTTTTCCCGTTTTGATCCGCCTTATCAGATGATGCCGGTCCGGTAGTGAAGTTTTATCGAATAAAATACTCAGAGAGGTAGTATAATACGAGCGGGATGGTAAAAAATTCACAAAGTGTGTAATGCGGACAGTATTTCCCATTACTTCATGTCCTCATCCCAGCGGAGTATTTGCACATTTGAAGCAACCCACATTAACAAGTTACGTGTATCCGACAACAGCCGGTAATTTTTCTGCGAATTAAATACCTCCTGTAACATATCCCATTTAAGTCTAGAGAAGACAGTTTGTTTGAAAAAGAAAAGAAAAAAATTACATCTATTACAACGATTATGGTTGGTTAAAAAATTATTTATTTTTTATTTCAGTTTTATAACTGAATGTTAAAAATAATTTTTGTTTTTCTAAATTGAAAATGTACCTATAACGATATATATTATTACCTATCGCCCAAGTGTACAATAATTTTGAGTTTGTAGAATTAAAGGTTGTTCGACGAGTACAATTTGTTGATCCTTTCACATCGATAAAAAAAAATATAAAAACCGAAACGATAAAATACAGCAAACGAGAATTTACGCGACTTCCTTGAGCCATACAGTAAAGTTTATTTTCATTAAACCTTTTTTTATTGTGTAGTAACACTTAAAATGTCAACCTAATATTTCACCAGTAAATAAAATGATATAAGTGGTTTACACTAACTATAAGCTAAAATCTCTATTTACAAAATTACCGCCATTAACTTCTATACTTTTAATTTTTTCCTAAATTGTATAATGAACATTTTTTTTTTTTGTTAGAATATAGTTTATAAAAATATTATAAGAAACAAATACAATTTATCTATAAATGTGTTTTATATAATCCAATCGAATTATAACTATTCATATAAATACATTTATCTGGGTTAATCCTATGATGTCGAACTCAATATCTAAGTGTTGCGACCATAAGTCCACAACACACATTTTGCAGAGTGGGCGGTGGTGGTAGGTACCTATAAGCTAGGTAATAAACTCAAAGTGTACTGTATTCAGTACAGGGCCGGATTGGTTAGGCGAACTACCGAGAAAATCTCGGTGGGCTGCTTAAAGTTTGGGCCGGTCATGTGAAATAAATTCATGTTTAAAATACGATTAATTTATAATCAGAAGTCCCGTATCACCCTTAGTATCTCCGTGGAAAATAAATATATTTAAATGCAATTTTTTTACTGTAATAAGTATGGAAATATTGATTGAATA
>NC_042494.1:41483700-41495062 GCF_005508785.2 Acyrthosiphon pisum | reverse complement strand
ATCAACAAAATGGCTATTTTGGAAATTTAATAAATTTATTTTCCTAAAAAAATTTTTGATTATTTTTTGAATTTTTGAAAAAAAAATCGAATATTATGTTATTCAATCAGAATTTCCATACTTATTACTGTAAAAAAATTGCATTTAAATATATTGATTTTCCACAGAGATACTAAGGGTGATACGGGACTTCTGGGACATACTGTATAACTAGAACATCGATTACTTAAAATATCTCGAAAAGTTGTTAAATATATTATAACTAATAATATAATCAAAAAATAATAACAATATAACATTGTAATAATATTCAACGCAATTATTATAAATTACATATATTACATAATATTTTTTGGGTATAACCATCACAGAAACTATTTACGTGTTGGTACTAATTTTATTACACTGTATTCTACCTTCAGCATAATAATTATTTTAATATATACATAATATTACACGTAAATAATATATACATACAAACAAAATAAACCTTTTGTTCTGAAACGTTATAAAATCTTCCCCCTTAAAATGTAATTTACTGTACAGACTACAGATGACAAACAAAAGCCACTCGCAAACGATAAATTAAAATTGTATTTACTACCTTATGCATGAACATTTCTAGGAACTTGTCTCGGGAACACTTAATGGTCATGAATAATTATGAATATTTCTAGAAATAAAAAATAAATAAAAGGTACATTACTAATTGTACCTAATTGCAAATTGGTATGCATGTATCATGGAGCTGTATAGTAACTAACCGACTATTTGATAGCGACTGTCGTACACGTTTGATATTTCTGAGAACTATAGCCGTATTTTAATTTATTTTTCTAGGACATTTATTAATTAATTATTAATTTTTTAGTATCATAAATATAGGTATTTATTTTTAAAAAATATTTATTTAATTTTCATTTATTTTCTTATTTGTAAGATAACCATATTTTTTATCATTAAAATACTAAAATTCAAAAATATTAATATATCTAATACATTGTATGCAAATAATAGATAAAATACATATTGAAAAATGAAAATTATGTTTGTTCAACTATAGTTTTTTAAAAACCGTATACATTTTAAATTGTACCAAAAGGATTATATAATATTGTATATTATATAGGTTTATATGAATAAATTGACATAACAATCGAATTTGTAAACTTTGCGTTAGTCGAATTCAATCTGATTTTCTATTTTCCAAAAAGCTTTTGCCTTTTAATTAACAATCTGTAACTTTGTCGATTATCACTCAATTGAATTTAATTTTTTTGATATTTTGAAAGTAAAAATAATCATATCCAATAAAAATATTAACCTACCTATTTTTTTAGAAATTAATTTTTGCTCAATTTAAAAATTTTCTATTGATTGTTCTTGAAAATACCATTTTTTTTTCTAGTGGAGATACATAGGGAATCTATACAAGTGTTTTGGGACATACGTACTGTTTACTTTTTTTTTTATTTTAACTTCAAAAACATTGGATTTTAGCTTTTAGTGTTTATACATTTAATGGGATATTAAATAAAAATAATCTCTTATAATGTATTTAATTAGAGCTGGGCTACTTTTTATACGTTTCTTTATGTGATATAATTTTTTATTTGTTCCATTGTGTTTATTTTAAATAATTGACTGTTGAACTACATTTTTTAACATAAAAAGCTGCAAAAAATTTAAATAAATAAAAGCAAACATAAAAAATAGTACCAATAGTTCATGATTAAATACTTGCCTAATTGCCTAATTGCCCAATATTAACAACTGGAGTTGTATAAAAATAAAAACGGTTAGTATAAATTAAACTAATTTTTTTTACAGTTTCCGTGAATGAATAATATAAATTATAAATGTTTTAGAGGGGAAGTCAATAGGGGGGGTTTGAATACCCAAAACCCACCTTGGCACCGCTACTGCACATGTTATATTTTGTATCATAGTGCAATGCATTGAATAAACCCCTTTTTTTTGTTCCATATTATTCCTTTGCGTCTTCGTTGCACTAGTTTTTTACCTTGCAAATAGTAATCAAAATTAGCAACACATTTTTTCTATAGAGCATTTTTTATCTAGGTACCTACACTAAATGCTAATAGTCCATTCATTTGAACTAAACTCGGGTACTTTGAGTGTAAAAACTACTGAATCTTTTATAAAATTATCAAGGCGTAGGCTTTTCAAAATCTACATAGTTTTAATTTCAAAAACCATATTTTGTATAACTAGATTCCTGTATACAGTTGTTCATACCGTATTAACTGACAATGAATGTACATTATCTATATCAATCTACACTATACACTGTGAGTATATTATATTTATAACGGTATGGCGTAATCAATTTAACTTACATCCGGCACAATATAATAGTTATGAACTATATATTATTATTATTATTTAGTTCTTACCTACGCTTCCACCGATATATCTTAATCTCGAGAGGAGCTAGAGATACACGTGAATATTTTATTAAATTCAATAAAACCTTGGAAATGTATTTCTATACCGTATCGTCTAAACAATCGTGTGTCAAATGCCAAAAAATGTGTATCGATTGTTCATGGTTCAACAGTAAGACGTACACGAAAGGAAATATAATAATAATAATTGGTTTCCTTTCATCTTTTTTTTCTATCCTAGATAATAAAAAACCCCATTTTGTGGTAAGAATTGAATACGTTTTTTTCTTTCTTCAGCCTAACTAGTGGAATTCCATACAATTTTTACACCGGCATTTATTTAGTGACAACTCAACGATATGTTAGCCTTTCTCAGTGCCTGTCAAATCCAGAAGAGATTTATTTTCCCTGACCTGAGCGGGCCAATCACTTAAAGCGCTGAACAACAATGCATAGAGGAGAAGGAGTGAAAAGTTAACAATTAATTCGATATCTGGAGCAAATTCTAAAGTTGAAAAACACTGTATACTTTGTGTAATGGAAAGCTTTCCATTGTAACCATTCGACGGTACCCTTCTCATCGTCTAGAACTTTCATTAACACGAAAAAAATACAAATTAATTTTACATGGCTAATCAAATTCATTTCATCATTCACTCATCATTCGTCAGCCTCATTCATGAAAAAAAATTGTAATTACCACATATTTCATTGATTTTATAATCATATTTCTCGAGCTTTTATTCTACGTCGATAACTTCATATTATACATTATAAGTAGAATATATTATGCTCGTCTAATTTACATAAATGCGTATTAAACAAGTATGTCATTTAACTATGAATTAAACAAAAAATGTGCCCATCAATTAACTTAAACCGTAAATTGTAATTGACTTTCAATAGCAATTTTAACTCAAAAAGTTTTCATAAAATATAGCTATTTTAATGTTATACTGATATAACATTAGAATAATTTTCATATTGAAAGATAATGTGATTTCTATAATTTTCAGCATTTGAAAAAATGAATACATTGCCATCAACATGAATTCACAAGCTACCTTAAACATGCATGTAATCATATAATATCTTATATTCAATCTTAAATACATTTGGCTGCATTTCATAACATTAACTTTAAAAGTTAAATAATCACACTGACCCATAAATTCAGAACAGAGTAAATATAATGTTGTATTATTATTGTGAATTTTAATGTTACAATAACCACATACTAAAATCGATTCTGAGCAAAGGCCACTTTGATAAGAATGGTCAAAATGTTGTATTATTCTATAGTTTATAATTCTCAAAGTTTTCTAACAAAAGGCTTGTAAAATCATTGTGATTCGCTGTTATTTTTATTTCACTAAGTTTTGCTTAATTTTCTAAACGCAATTTATGTTTTTAATAAACTGTCACCTAAAGTTATAGTGTTAAAAATAAAATCTATTTTCCGCAGCTTCGTGTAACTTAGAACATTTTTATTATATGAAAAATCTGCTGTTATAGTTATAAAATGTAGCGATAGCTTTTTCCTCTGCCCAAGACTAGTTATTAAAAATTACATAATTTCAGTTAATTGTCGTCTGTTTATACCTCAATGGTATAAATACGAAAATAAATATCTAATTCAATGTAATTATACGAAATATTAAGTGGGGAAAAAAATGTATTTCTGAAACAAAACTTACAAAATTATGTAATGTCTCTTGACGGAAATTTGAAATTGTGTATCATATTTAAAACGTTAATGCTTTTAAGATAGTTTCCACGGCCCCATTCTCTATAGTATATATTATACATTATGTTTCACACAGACAGCAACGACTATAGAGGGTAGAATATTTAAACCAGAATGAACCCCTGATTGTTTGGTATTCACTATTCAAATGTAATCGTATATAGAAATAGTTTTAGGTATACCTACCACCAACGAATTCTATGCAGTCATAGTTGTTAATGGACTTCAATTTATTTCGCGTGTAAGACAAATCAACAATATCCCATTGTGTTGGTTGCATAAGTGAAATCAAATAAAAAATAACACCATAATAATTATATAACATTATACAATTGGATCGATATATTTTAACAAACGAAATAATAACACTGGTTACTAAAACAACACTGCAGTATACTCCAATTTCAATGCTTAACAAACAATCTGTTTCAAACGACTTTTAATTTTTTGACCAGCTTAAAAGCTTTGGGTATACTTGGCATTCACACGACATCACAACTTTTAAGTTTTTTTTACTCAGAAAATGTTTTCAATTTAAGTGCTGTTTTTTTTCGATAGAATTGTTTTGTTTTCCTATAATAATTATAATACCAAAAATATAGTTAAGTACAGAACTGTTTTATGAAAATATACCCCGTCAAATCACGTTTCTAACTCATCTACAAATTAATCACTTTTTATTTTTCTTTAATCAAGAAAATACGTTTAATTTAAATTTTAAAAAGTCCTAAGAAATGTTTGGTTAGCTAGAATACCTATACATTAATCTAAGTATTCTTTAGGGATAAATAATTTTCCAAGAGGGATTCTGACCTTCTGATCTGAATTTAGTTTTAATTTTATCTTTGTTTATAAACCTACATCAATGACGGGTATTTGATGGTACTTGAAGCTTAATATCCTGCGAATCAACCATATTCCTTCAAAATTTAACTTGCATAATAATTAATTTACAAATCTACAAAATATATTTTAACTCAGGTATTAGTGAAACAAATTAGGCCCAATATCTCTCTCCGAATAAATTCAACAAAATGTTTCCTACAATATAAAAATATCGCTGTTTTCATCACATCATTGTATATAAAATGAATCTACATTGACCAACTTAAAGTTGCTTAAGTAACTTAAAGTGGTGAATTAATTAAGTTTTTATTACTTCAGCATAATCCACCCGATATTTATAATCTATGTACGATATTATGTTATCAGCGGTATATATGACTATACAAACAACCAATTAATATTGAAATATTTTTTGAATTTCTCGTATTTTTTACCATACAGACGACGAGTTTTAACTCTCAATATATGTTAGATGTGCTTAATTATTTTTCTTTATTTTATGCACCAATACACATAACAACTTTATGATAAAAGGTCTATGGAATATAATGACTCCTTTGCATATATCATGGGCATCAGCTTCAGTGATAACGGTTCAACGGTTCTTTTATAGTTGTATAATATAATACACCTATGCAATTAATTAAACTGACCGCCAAGTTTGAGAAAACAATATATTATATAAAATTATGTACTGTAAAAATGGGATTTTTATAAACGAAAAATTCATCACCAGACATAAATTGGTCGAAGATAATAAAAACATAAATAACGACCACTTTAAAACAGTTCATAAGTGTGTTTGACTTATCATTGAAACATTTTAACATTATAAATATTTCAATAAATTGATTGATTATCAATTAATAATTGTTGTATCTAAGAATAGAAACACTGCAGGTGCCTACACTATATTAAACCTTGGTATATGTTTATATCGATGAGTATACATTATCATGATGAGTACATTGTTAACATTTTATTACATTTTAGCAGCTTGACATTTCAATTTATTAATGATGCTAACATTTTTACATATTATTACAAACTCTAATTTCAATCAAGTCGTTGGTACGTAAAATAATAAATACATTATTAGCATGGCTCAAAATCTACTTTAATTTTTAAAAAAAGTTATAGATAGACACACTTCATTCTCAATTTTTTTTTTTATTATTCCTGAAAACCGTAACATAAGTATTTTATACGAACAAAAAATAATTATAATATAATAAAAAAATATAATATTTAATTAAGAATATACAAATTACAACACATCTCTAAGTGATAAAATAAATAAATACATTTTCTACTTAAAAGAATAATCATAATACTATACCAATATACCATACATAATATGCACATTTCAAAAAACTATTAGTTGGTACAATTTGAACATTTTAAAAGCGCATCAATTCATGGTTATAAATAAATTAAGCTATAATTAATGACAAATACCTTATTTTTAATGGATAAATGTTTGTGTTAGATGACAACAACTTTGTTATTTATGTTTAACTACAAAATGTTTTGTGACAGCCAGATAAAAATTTAATAATATATTGATAAATATAGAATAAAAAAGAGATGCAAATAGCACGTAGGTATACCTACGCTCAAATGGCCATGCTCCAATAATTCAAGTAGGTATTCTATGCAAAATGCTATTGAAAAATATAATCATAAGTATGTACGGCGTGCAATCTACATATTATTATCCTGAACGCACAAAATATAGGATTCGAAAAAAAAACCAAGCAAATTTCTCTACTGTATATTAGGTAGGTGGCGAGTACTCGATTGAGTACCATCACTGTAATAGATATGGTAAAATATGAATTCATTGAGAAATTATTCCATACGAACATATGTTTCGAAGTGGAGACCAGTCTGTCAGTCTGTATTTTTAAAGTTTTTTTTATTACATACCTATTTATACTGCTATTAGTATTTACTTTTCTATTTGTAATACGGTAGATTGGACTAATATTTTCTAACAAGAAATCACATTGCACATACCTACATAATATTATATTATAATTATTATTATATTATTACTTACTAGCTTTTGCGTGTTATTAATTCATGAGTCGTACTGTAAGGAAGTAAGGAACGGTGTGAAAATAGGTTTGTGCCTTGTGGTAATAAAATAGATTGAAATTAATCTAAATATTTTGAAAAATGCCTTGTGTATAGTAAATATGTAATAAAATACCTAGTATTAGCATAAAAAAATTTTAAATATATTATTATGTATTTTTGAGATTTTTCATTGCTATAAGAATAACTTATGTAAGATTTTTATTTCAATATTCAAGCTTTTTTACTGAGCCTAAACGTTTTTATTAAAATGTACAGGAAAAAAAATTAATGAAATTCAAAAATTCCATATGCCTATAAATAGCTTAGAATTGGTCGAAATGTCTTTAAAATGTCATTGTGTATTAAAGAAAATGATAATTTAAATAACATAATAGTTGAACAAATAAAACAGCCATATTATAAAAAAAAAACGTCAGTATCTAGGTATAGGATATAGGTAGATATAAGGTATATTAATTGGTTTTAATCTGCGATAGTTTGGTATAATACTTAATAATATGTAGGTACATTGTTCGTATATTATGAAAACACGACGAATCAACTAAATAAGGGTTCAGTGTTTCAAGAATGTACCAGTTATAGGTACCTGCCGTTACGAGTGACTCTAGACTATATTATATTATAAACATAGATAAAACGAAACGACAATAGAGTCTCGCACGTTCAGAGGGGTGTGATCGTGTTTGGACGAAACACGCTGGTGGTAATTATTATTATCGTCGCTCGTCCGTCGACGCACAGGTGGTGCAGAGAGAATCGTTACGCGCGATATAGGAACTACGAGGAAAGGGTACGGGTAAAGGGTTTGAAAATATGTCGTATACCGACGGTTTTGTTCGCGAGTTCCGTTCGCGTCCCGTCCGCGTTTAAACGATTTATTATAATATAATATCGTGTATGCTATTATAATAACAGTAATCATTGCAAACAGCGTCCGAATCTCAATTCACATTTTCACAGGTACCGACCGACCGATATATATATACTATATATGGGTGGCGGGGTACCTACCTCCGCTACGGAGGCTTTTCCGGGATTCTCGAAACGGTATTAGACTCGCGGACACCAACAGATGCTCGCTGCTGCTCGTCATACCTGCAGCTTCCGGTCGTCGCCCGGGATGTCCGTCCGTCCGTCCCGTCATCGCAAAGTCCCTCTTCAGTCAACCGGCGGCGGGTACGAGCGTGTCCAGGAAAGTTTTTTTTCCCATTTTTCCACCCGGTATTGTTCCCCGTCGACGCGTTTATTTCATGCGACGCTTTTTCACCACTATACCCCCCCCCCCCACAAATCAACCGACCGACCCAAAATGGAAGAGTCATAAAATCACGACTGCCGTCAGGGTTCCGACTACCACAGACAACTCCGCTGTGCGTGGGTCTATACCGCAATAGTTTTCACCTAAACAACAATATCATTACCTTGTAATATTATTATTGTGTGTCATTATAATATTACTATCATAATATGAGGTATGTGTTATACAGTTATACATCGCAAGCACATTGAATATTCGTGTACGACATTGTATAATACAGCAGACCACAGTGTGCATTTTTATAAAATCTATTTCGTATTAAACTACCTGTCACGGTGACACTGATTGTGTTCGTGTCGATTTTCATACGATATTGGTATATTATCGTATACGATATAATAATATTATATTATATCATATACAGTAATGTCTCCTAGACGACATAATAAAATACCTTTCGGACCGACGATGATTTATTGTCTATTTCTTGTTGTTTTTTCTTATTTAAAGATAGCTTGTATAATAACGTATACAAGAGACGGCAGACCCTTCTCGGCGTGTTTACTTTACCAAGGCGGCAAGGCATGAAGGATTTATCGTTTATTTTCAACCGAATTCAGTGTTTATAATTTGTGCTTGGAGAGATTGAACAACTGAGTGCACATTAAGCTAAAAGTAAATAAATCTGCATTATCATAAAGCCTACAAAAATGACGTGAAATAAACGAAAATCACAATATTGAATAATTGTACTTTTACAATTTACATTCCGAATTACATTTAGTATATTTCTAACTAAAAGCTATTTATAAGGCCGCTTAAGCGTATTTGGACCATTACGAAAATTTTTTTATGAAAAAAACACAAACTTTGTAATAACAAGTCAATCATTTTTCAACTGCTTAACTTAGAATGAAATACATTTTGAAATTATTAGGTACACTGAAAAGTATCAAACAAATCTTATTGTGTATTACTGTAAGTTATAAAAAAAAATCAAGTATGTAATCAAACATTTTTTAATATCACCTTACATTAGTATACATTTAATTATTTTTTACTCGTATATATTGTGTTTAACGTTTCTATGTTTATAGATCATTAAAATTTTTTATTGATTTAAATTTGATTATTTGGAATCATAAAAGTAATTTCAATTAAAAATGCGAGTATCTTATTTATCATATTATAACGTAACACAAGAAATTTGCACTATAAGGTATACGAATACAAGACAAAGTTGAAATTTTTTAAAAATATTCATTACCTATACTTTGTAAGTTTTATAACTCATAACTATCAATTGAGTTTAATTAATTAAGACAAAAAAATAAGAATTTCATTTCGTTGATTAATAATGAGTTATTATTAAAGGAACTTAAAAGTATAAAATCATTGTTTTGCCCGCACACGCTATCAATTAAAAAAATTACTTAAACAAGCTTCATTAGTCAAGCATAGTCAATTGTACGCGGAAAATAATGATATTATACATTATATATTTGTATGGGATGAATTAATAAATACCTATTTGAAACATTGGTATTATTTTATTTCAACTGATAGCCAATATACTGTAATAATATAATATCGTTTTGAATAAAAATCAAGTAATATAAATGTTCTAGCTAAAATTAATTGTCAATGCTTATAAGTCATAAATTATAATGATTATAATTTATAAATATTAACTATATAATAATCCACGGCTGTAAATTATAATTATTACAGTATCATCACAATATACGTTATGAACTAATAGCATAATATTTATTTTAGGAAATATCGTTTTTGTAAATGCATAAACATATTGTGTGTGTAATAAATGAGAAACTAAAATGTAATATTTTAGCGTCTCGCAATTTTCAATCTGTTCGCTGGAAGAGAAAAGTTATAACAAACATTTATAATCATGGTTTCCTGTTAAGGGAATTGAATAAATACACGAGCCACGAGCGTATGTGTGTAACACTTTAATCACTGCTGGTTTTCGCCATCGTCTATCGTTATATACACACCGATTCATCATATTGGACATCAATCATTTAAACACGTTGTTACTTGTTTGGGCCAATTACTTCAGCCGAAACATAGAAATTTAATTTTCCTCCCCTGAAAAGTGTAGTAGGTAACTCGGCAACATTAAGATTAAGCACTTACTACGATTCCTGAGATTTTTGTTCTAAATAGTAAATTATAACTCATAAAAAAAATTATACTACAACATATTATTACTATGCTTGCGATGCGAGAAAAAATTAATTTTCAATTTGATTTTTAAAACTAATAATAATTTGTACTAAAAATACAGAATAAATCGCTTATATTGAACTCGATTAAAATGAATGGTTCACCGTTTGTATGGACCCGATGTTTAAGTTCTAACAATAGTTATGTCTAATGTCTTACGTGTACTTTTTTGTGAACCAAATTAAGTAAAAAGGGTTATCGGTATTTAAAACGAACGAAGGTACAGTTTTAACACTCATCGTTATAATGACAACACTAACTAATATCAAAATAATTCATTATCAACTTTGACGTAGTTTAAAAAATTAATTTCTTAGGATAATTCATATAATGTGAATTTATTTAATATGTTAATTTTAACGACGGATTATTTTTAAATGAAACCTTATTTCACAATGCTTATAGTGTTTTTTTTATCAACATTTCCATTATCTAAAACAAATCGATCTAATAATTCCAGGAATAATTATGTGTAGGTAATATTGCTTGCGTCGACTGTGGTAATAAGTAATAACCAACGCCTAACCACATATTGAGAATCATTGTGTGCATGTATTTATTTGTAATGACTGATCATTTAAAACAAGAACAAATAGCATTGAGAAGAATTACAACCAATTATTATTTATACATTTTATTATTATATAATTATATGTATATACAACTTTAAATTAGAATATTTCAAACTAACACATTCCTTTATTTTAAATAATAAACATACATAGGTAATAAAAATAAATTTTAAAATAA
>NC_042494.1:41471202-41480087 GCF_005508785.2 Acyrthosiphon pisum | reverse complement strand
AGTACTTATGTACTTGTTATAATATACAATCAATATATTATATTATATTCTAATGATACTTTTTATACAGTACAATTTAATAAAAAAATAAATTCATAGAGTAATAGAAACTATAAATTAAACTATTAATTACAAAATTTCATGGTCAACAACGCCATCTATCTATATCTAGTATTCGCTAGAGTTGTAAGAAGGGTACATGGTGTTCAATTTTGCTTCAATCTGATAACCATAATACCTGCATAATGCCGCCTCTTTAGTTTTATTACTCTATGGGACATACCAAGGTCAGGCGCAACATAACAAGCGTCCGACGATTCGCTCGGCCCTGTTCCATATCGTCTTGCGCTTGCAGGGTTTAGCCACGTCCTCTGTCACCGGTTCTATCGCATCACGCCGACGTGAACTCGCGGCGTGCACCGCTGTCTTCCCTTGAGTTATCGCACAGACGTCTCCCGTCTCGGACGACACAATCAAATTCTCGTGACGGTCCGTTCTTTATGTCGGCCGGACAAAACCAAACGTGGATGTTCGGCATCGAACGCGTACGCCGTCTCGGCGGATCCACGAGACGGACGCCCGAACCGTGAACGAAGTCGGACGACGAAGATAATACGGCAGCGAACAGTCGGACGTCGACGTGGCAGATGCCGACGAGACTGGCGGCAAATTTACAAATGGCGAATAGTCGCACGGCGAGAGTACGGACACCGAAGATATGGACGACGAAGATACGGACATCGACGTGGCAGATGCTGACGAGACGGACGGCGTATCCGTATCGACTTCGGCGGAACTGGGCGTCATAATTGTCGTGCTCGCCAACCCAGTATCAAAACGGAGATTAGGACTTGCAGAATTATCCACTATAATTTCCGTCGGGCCACTTGACGGCTCGACCGAAATCGTTTGCGCCGAGTCGTTGGCAAGCTGTGAGTCGAACGTCAATCGCAATCCGAGGGATGGACATCGAATCTCTGCTTCCGATGACTTAATATCGTAAACTTCAGCGATATTTGACATGATTATCGCAGACTTTACATTAATATAATAATAAGTACTTATCAGAAACGTATTTTCTAACTTTTAGAATAACATTAGGTTCAATGAATATTTCAGAGTTCGTTGTAACGAAACTATAGAATTAATTAAACAACTGTGACACAGAAACGAAAATATTTACTCCAAATAGTAAATTGTCCATAACAACAATATTTTTAAAACATTCGTCTCAGGAATATAGTATATTATATATCAGTTTATTAATTATCATAAAAACATGTTAATTTCAAATTTAAAAAAAGTGGGAAAGTGGGTGTCGCTCTTGTACAGTAGGTTATAAGTCGGTCACTGTAATGGATAGCGTTAGATTTGAATTCAACAGTATAATATCATTGTATAAGAAAAACGATTCTGAGCGAAAACGGTCAGTCAGCCTAAGATATTACTAAGTATATTTGATGATATTATTCTGAATAAAATAATTTATATATAACCTATTTACATGAAATCTTGTTTTAAAATTTCAATCCCTACATATAAAAGTTGAACATTTTATAATTTTTAACTATAAAATAACTATTACACTTTATACATTTTGTCAAAATTTGAACTTAAATGCTTATAAAAAATGTGTGCCTATGTATTTTAATATTTTCCGAATGTCATTATATTAAGCACTTTGTATTACATTTTCACGCATTTTTACCCAACAAATTTATTGACAATTTTACCATAGAAAACAAAACTAAAAAAATTGAAAACAAAAAATGTTCCTAAACAGTTTAAAACAAATCAAAATATTTTGAAAATTTTATAGTGTATAGAAATTAAAAAATGCAAATATAAACAATCAGTGAAAATTGCATGTATATACGTTCATTTGTTTTAAAGTTACACCAAAAACCGAAATCGATTTTGTGGAAAACCGATTTTGCGTAAAAATTCCCGTTTTTCCGTAATTTTTATGCTGTTTTTCCCGGCACTTTTGAAAACTATTGGGTATTTTGAAATTAAAAGAAGAATTACTAAAGAAGTTTTACTGCCCCAAACGGTGGTGATAGATACAAAAAAAACACACATCATTGGAAGACCAATACATTCCGCTCGGAATCTAAAAATCAATTTTGTTATTTAGTGTAACTCTAAATTAACCGTAGATACATGACATTTTTACTGAATGTTTATATTAACAATTTCCATGTATCAAGAAATGTCATTTTTGACTCTTCTTGAGCTATTTATGGGAGTAAAAAAATTAAGATTTTTATTCGTTTTTTTTTTATAATTATTGCCGGTTAAAAATTCGCTCGGTCAAAAAACCTTGAAAATATAATACAACGTTATGTTAGTGAATTCTATAGTTAGGTATACATTACGTGAAATAATATGTAGCTTGCTCAAAATAATACCTCAATGGACAGAAATCAACAATTTTAATTTATTTAGTTATTATAGTTTATGGTAAAGGAAAATGGATATTTATCGGATGTCAAATAAATAATCCCTTGCTTGAAAAAATTGAAGATGACACAGTGATGGGTACACTCGTAGATACAGTAGAAACAAGTTTTACAATTTTTTTAACGTATTCTTTTTATAAAAGTTGTAGTTTTGGATACACAATAATATCGATTGTTCATATAAAACGTTCAATAATGTTTACTCATAATATAAGTTTTGCATAAGCACTAGAAATTAAAAAACCCTATATTCTATATTACCTACTCTAATCTCCACTAAGAAATGTTTTTTGGTTTCAAATTGCAAATAATAAAAAAACATGTACTTATTACATAAAAAAGTTTGATCACTGTGGATTGTGGCTACATTTCATCGTTAAAGATTCCTATTTAATTATTTAAAAATATTTGACAAGGTAAGAAAAGGTAATATTTATTTGTTTCAAATTTGCCTAATATGCAGTTATAAAATATGTTATAAAATTACAAAGTTATAGAAACGGTTTAGGTGCCTAATTTAAATGATATAATAGTACTTACGATGATTATTAACCTGGTTTTTATAAAACTCCATTCAACGGATAATAAAAAAAAACTATAACAAATGTGTAGGTACTCCTACATTTAATTTAATTACAATTTATTTTGGAACATATCAACATAATATAGGCACATAATAAATACAGTATTTTATTCACTATTATTTAGTGTATACATTCATATTATAAGATAACATAAAAATATTTAAACCTTCACCATTCAATAATATTTAAAAAAATAAATGCATTTTAATAAAATAACAATAAAAAATAAACAGCCCATGCCAGTACGCCACAATAGTTAGTTTTATTTTAATCGTTTTATGAAAAGAAAATATTTTTTTTTTGATCTTCTTTTCCTTGTTTAATAATTGCTTATTAAAAGTGAATTATGTGCATATATCTTTCAAAACATTCTTCGTACTAAACATAATAATGTCTATCATTTTTATATCAATTGTTTCATCATTTTCTACTTTTTAAACCTAAATTTCATGTATCCATATTACATTTCAGTAGCATTAAATTAGGACCATCTAAGGACTACAAAGTTTAATATAATACAGAAACAAATTAAGGTATCGTAGTGTATTATATTATTATTATATTAGTTGTGAATTTTATTTTAGCACTACATACTTTATAATTCAAATAATCTATTAGTACAGTTTAACCAAATAAATAATTAATAATAATCATAGAGAGGAATTTTTAAAACATTTTCATAAGTATATTAGAAGTTTTCGTTTTGTATTAACAAAACATATTGCTGACCTCCTATTACATGGGTCTACAACAATAATTTCTGTCCAGATGAATCATCTCGTAAATATTTTATCAGTTAGAAAGTGAAGCAATGACATTTTATTAGTTATCTGTTTAAAATCATTGCTTGGAGTTTTCATATCGATTTATTATTTAAGTTGTTTTTTTATTAATAAGACATTCAAATAATATGCCATAATATTTTACAAATATTTTTAAGCCTTGATTGATTTCAGTTACTACATGAAACCTTAGCGATGTCAATAACCTAAGCTATATCATGTTCAGTAATACAAACTATTCATTGTATTTTTCTGCCAATTAATTGAATTCAGTTTATTATGATGAATTGATGATTAAAAGGAAAACCGAAGCCGTGCACAAACACTTCTAAGGTGTTGGATATAATAAATATAAATATTTACTTTGAATTTAATTTATATAAAATAGCACATTATTAATTAAATCACAAATTGATTATATTATATTGTTGCACTGCCACAACAAAATAACAACGGCTCACAAAGACTATTTTAGCCCATTAAAATGTGTACACATCAATAATAACTAATTAATTTTCTGCAATAAAACTTATATAAATAAAATAATTTGAGCTATTTGAGAACTAGAAAGATGTACAAAATGTTCCGTTAAATTTTAAATGTTGTTATAAAAATATATATGTAATAATAAAATAATAATTTTGATCGAGTTTCAAAAAAAAAAAAACAATTCTCATGGGCAAAGTTTGGAGCTTTGAAGACATTAATACAAACAATGCATTATATGATATTCTGAAAAAATATTTTTTTGCACACTATTGTACATATATTTTGTTTATTATTTTATCTCAGTGCCTATTATACATAATATTATGTTCTATTGTTCTTGCTCTTGCCTAATTAAAAATATTAAAATACTATTATCGATTTAGATATTTATTTTTTTTATGGTTGTTAGTGTTGATTTGGTTAGTTATATATCGCTAATTCGTTAACAATTTCAACTTTTTTTCGACAGCAATGTTCTATACCAGGAGCAACTGGCGGCCCGCGTACCATTTTTCACTGGCCCGTGCTACATTTCAATTTAGTTCATAAAAATATTAAATTTTTAAATTTTTCTGTATTTTATTTTATTATATTTATAAAATTATTAAAACCGATATAATGTTTATCGTAAAAAGTAGATATAAATTCTTATCTAGAATTGAACTATTGAATGTAAACGATATTATATTATTTATAGGCATATAGTTACCATTGGGTATTTTTTTGCTTTCTATGTTCTCTGGCCCGCTAGATTTTCGCACATTCAAAATTGGCCCTCCAGTATCATTAAGTTGTCCATCCCTGTTCTATACGATATGAATGACGTTAAGGCAGTTTTAATTTTAACACTAAAAAATAGATAAAAAGTCAAGTTGTCAAAATATTTACTTCATATTGTATAACTTTTGTGTAGGATTAAAAAAAATTCGTCATCGTGAATAATTTTTTTATTTCGAGTAATCAAAGTTTGATTAAGTCCCGGCGTCCCGTACTTGCTCTGTATAATATTATGCCTCGTTCAATGTGTATATTAGTTCACATGTTTTTATACGCTTCGACAATGTTTTACTTGCCGACATCCCTTATCAAATAAAATGTGTACTATTCAATTTCGCGTGTATTGAGCTCGTAGATCGCGTTTAGCTCGTTGCCGCTCGGAGATATTAATAATAATATGTACAACGCTTTGATCACGTTCATTGAGTCGCATTATACAAATATAATATACTCATATAATAGGTACACGCGAGATTATATTATACTACACGAAATACTCGATATAATAAATTACGTACCTACTTCATTATTTTATCATATATTAATAGTAGTTATAGTATGACCGTCGAAATTCTACAAAATTATAACTACCATATTATAATAATATATACCTATGAAATATATTATATTATATAGTATGTAACGTATGCGTACACGTGTGGTATAATATTTAATAATAATATGTAATAGGTGTATAGCGTATATACTTGTATAAGTACACACCGTGTGCAGGTGCCCTCGCCACACCAACCCTCCCCCCGTTGTGTGTAAGCCACGAACAATATACAGAACATTTTTGGAATTCCCGTTAAGGGACTGGGCGTAGTGGCACGCGCCATAGGACATATTATAATATCACCGTACGCACAGATTTAACCGGAGGTACACGTCGAAAACATCGCCAAAACGGGAGAAAAAAAATGTCAAACGAACGACAATACAGCATACTATTGTCTATATAACATTTAACATAACATCATAATGCTGTATACAGGTTGATTCAAGTGTTCACTAAGCGTATGCTCCCCCCCATTTTTTCTTTCAACAGTGCATTTTTAAAATTCCGATTTTTAGAACTCGTATGTATATGAACATACATATTTGTGTACTTGTGTGTATTTTAAATTATTTAGATTTTTATATCATTTAAGGAGTGTCCTGTGGCGATACAAACTTTTTATTTTCAAATGAGAATCACCTTTCTTCCCATGAACTGTTAAGTGGATTCCACCCGGTGATTTTCTGTCTTTATCCAACACACACGCGACATAGGATTTTGGACTTGTTCTTGCCAAATAAACCAATTGATCTAATGAAGTGATAAGAATTCTTAAAACAGATTTCAATTTGTCAATTTGTCGTCAAGTCTACTTTAAATCTGATTTCCCATATTTTTTATTTTTTTATTTTAACTTCTCCAAAAATTGAAATATCACAATATCACAGTTTTTTAATACAACGTTTTAGGATTTCGAGGAATAATATCAAAAATGTGGGAAAGTCGATTTCAAGTAGACTTGACAATAAATTCAAATCTGTTTTTAGAATTCTTATCGCTCCATTAGATCAATTGGTATATGTTTGGAAAAAAACACGTCTAAAATCCTATGTCGTGAATGACAAAGATAGAATCATCGGGTGAAATCCCCTTAATTAGATGTCTTTTGGAAAATGTTGATGTTTCAAAATCAAAATTTGTTTTTAAGTTATATAACTCTGCGAACTAAGGATAATGTATTCATGACAACTTCATTGGTTAAACTGACGCGCAACTTCTGTCGGTAAAACAGAGATGAGCTGATTTCGGAAATATTTAAATGAATATTTCAGAATCTATCGAAAATCGAAAAACGTATAAAATAGAACCACATTTACAAGACAGTGATGCGTTAAAACTATAGGAAGTTATTTCCGTTAATTGTGTTGAGTTTTCTCAAACTTTTTAACGATGCAGATGAATATTTCTACTTGTAAAATCTTTCTTCCATTTAGAATTATTGAAAATGACTTAAGAACCACAACTTGGTGGTAAAACTTTACATTGAAAGAGAAAGACTAATTAAAAATGATGGACTAAGTTAATTTATATTCAATACAACTGACTAACACCGCCGTATATAGTTGAAATGAGTTTCATAAACAGGTACATTTAAATGAGTTGTTTTTAATTTAAATGTTTACAACATTAAATTATTATATAACTATGAAATGATACAAAGAAAAAGTTTGTTTGTTTTTATTGAATTACTAGATAAAATTGGCCAGTTGGTTTATTGGAATTCCCACTCGGCCACCACCGTCGAGACTCGTGATTAAAAGGGTTGTTGATTGGTGTGGTGGGAGGAGGGTTGATCAGAAAATCTTTACTGCCCCAAAAACGTATGGCCGGCTTCCAAAGTTTCTCCCGAAAATGTTTGAGTTTCAATCACAGATTATCAGGTCGTCTCGGCACTTGCTCACGACGGAAAGTTGATATATTGCGACCGGCAGTTACCGCGTGGTGACGCGTTACCTGGTTACACACGTTTAGCCCTGCTGAATCGTGTACGATCCCTTTGTCGGCAGATTGGTCGCCGATCATCACTTGTCGCTGTCGTAGTCGTAGTCGTACAGACAGGCGGAGAGAACAAGCTATTGATTTTGCAATTACAAAAGCCACCGGAATCCATCATCGAGAGTCGTACAGTGCAAACATTATTTACGGACCGCTGATCTGCACGCATACCCAATCCCCGCGCGATCCCCCCAGGGTGTGTATACGAGGTATACACACCCTAGGACCTGCGAAGGCGGGTCCAGGCGAAGGCTCACACGACTTTCAGTTTTGACATGTCCCGTCATAATATATCTTCCAAAATTGCTTGTCCCTTCAATATAATATAATATACACATACATATCCGCCAGTTCCAGCGACCGCCCTGCGAGTTGTATACATCCACACTTACCACCCCCCCCCCCCCCCCCTTGCGCTATCTTCGCGTTGATTTTCACGTTGACAAAATTCTGTCCGGCTGCCCATACCTTTTTTGCATACCGTAAAATTCAGACCACAAAATCCATTCAACGTGTCGACTCGTATTACAAATACACACTTCCGGTTATAAGTCAGTAACGTATTCTACCTATATACGAATGTAGAAGCTATTAAAAAAATAATAACGGTGCATAAGTATGTGCATGCTTGTTAAAACTGCGTCGAGTTTATATGGTATATAGTATGTTATATAATATATACGGGGTGACTCACCAAGCATTCTCACCATAATTTTTCTATTAATAATTGAAATTCTGATTTTTGGAATTTATAATTACAATTAAGGATTATTTTTTCTAATACTTCGGTTTTTATGTCATTTAAAGAGTGTCTTGTGGAGGTCCAAACTTTTTTTTCAAACGAAAACCAACCAAATAGTTTTTCTAAAATATATAGCTGACTTCAAATCATAATTGAAACAAGTAGTTGAGTTATTAAAATGTTTATTATCATTAGGGCTGTGAATTTATAGGAAAGTGCATTTTTTTTTTGGTGATTGTAAAACATAGCTTTGTGAGTACATAATTTGAATTATGTAATTACAAATCCATCTATGAAACTTTTACTTTGCATATTTTTACATTTTTTGACGTTTAAAATTTTTTAGGTCAATTTTCGCATTTTTAGGTCATATTTTGCTTTTTTAGTTCATTTTCTAATATTTTTTTTATCAAATTCCGTCAATTGAATTGTTTGAAAACATTTTTTTTTAATTTTACACAGGCTGTATATATTATGTCAAATTTATGTTTTATT
>NC_042494.1:41468706-41471152 GCF_005508785.2 Acyrthosiphon pisum | reverse complement strand
TCCATCATTATTAATTAGTCTTTCTCTTTCAATGTAAAGTTTTACCACCAAGTTGTGGTTCTTAAGTCATTTTCAATAATTCTAAATGGAAGAAAGATTTTACAAGTAGAAATATTCATCTGCATCGTTAAAAAGTTTGAGAAAACTCAACACAATTAACGGAAATAACTTCCTATAGTTTTAACGCATCACTGTCTTGTAAATGTGGTTCTATTTTATACGTTTTTCGATTTTCGATAGATTCTGAAATATTAATTTAAATATTTCCGAAATCAGCTCATCTCTGTTTTACCGACAGAAGTTGCGCGTCAGTTTAACCAATGAAGTTGTCATGAATACATTATCCTTAGTTCGCAGAGTTATATAACTTAAAAACAAATTTTGATTTTGAAACATCAACATTTTCCAAAAGACATCTAATTAAGGGGATTTCACCCGATGATTCTATCTTTGTCATTCGCGACATAGGATTTTAGACGTGTTTTTTTCCAAACATATACCAATTGATCTAATGGAGCCATAAGAATTCTAAAAACAGATTTGAATTTATTGTCAAGTCTACTTGAAATTGACTTTCCCACATTTTTGATATTATTCCTCGAAATCCTAAAACGTTGTATTAAAAAACTGTGATATTGTGATATTTCAATTTTTGGAGAAGTTAAAATAAAAAAAACAACAAATTTTTTTAAATGTTTCAGGTGAATAGTATTAACTTAATGCAAATGTAAATTCAAATTCAATCCACATTTTTATTATTTTTTTTTTTAATAAATAAACACTTTTTTGTACTAATGTTTAATATCCTGTACCTAATAATTAATATTAATATAAATGTAAAAATTAAATTGAAAACCATTTTAAATCAATTTTATGCTATAATTTTCGGCATTTTATTTTCCTTTTTTTTTTTTTGCATTTTAAGTGCATATTTTGCATTTTTAGTCCATATTTTATTGCATTTTTTTTAAAATTTTTAATGCATTTTTTAAGGTTTTTAGGGCATTAAATTCACAGCCCTGATTATCATATTTGCGAGTTTCTCGCGAAATAAACATATCGTTTAGGCAAGGATAACTGTATGATTAATTTTTTATAGTAGGTACCTATACAGTATAATAAGAAGCCACCTCTTCTAATTTGGGGGATTAGTGAACGGTTCTTAAATAAAATATAACAACTTTTTGAAAAATTTAAAATTTTAGTGGAGGTGTGAACCCTTGCCTCATCATTCGACTATAACAATGCATTTGGTTTTTCCTAGCAAACCAAATTTTTTACGACTAGACTGTACACCGCAGAAGTAAAAAATAATGATGTGGACACTTATCATCAGACGCGCAATACAAAATAATTTTTTACAAAGGGAAGTAGCTGAGGATACATTCCAACCCCATACTCTAAAGTTTGGATAAATTGGGAAGGATTTCAGCAAGATCGATGGTATTAAAAGCACAAACAAAGCAGAAACGAATGGCATAAGTTTGGATTTGGAAGTTTCGGTGTTCCATTAGAATCTCTATAAAGTGAATTTCGTTTATTGTTTAGCAATTGTATATTAGTAGCATCATCTAATTATAGATTTTTTTAAAGTTAAAACAGTCTATTTTCAATTTTCTATACTGAATATTATAAACGTAGACCTAACCATCACATGATCAGGAGGGATTAAAATATAATTATCTAGTAGTAAAAAAACATAGAAAGTAAATAGGTTAAATAGGTTTTTTAACGATGTTTGGTAAAGTGATTTTATTAAATCATTTACGTTAGGGGAAAGAATATAATTCGACTAAAGAATAGTTGCGATCTAATTGCAGAAAAAGGATACTTTTGGTTTCACACACTTTTTTATTTTTTCCTACACTCATTAATTTCATTAATATATACAGGGTGTATCTTATGTCATTGTACACGGAGTTTTTTAACGATTATGGAACGATGACATGGAATTTCGTTAAAACGAAAAAAGACGTGTTTCTTTATTTTTGACAGGCAATTTTTTTGTAACAATTTCAAAATTTTTAAACACGCAGGTGTACCAATAGCAAAATAAACTTTATTTTTTCAAACGGCAACCACTATATTTTTTAATGGATTCTTATAAAGCCTTTTTTCTGAACATTTTGATAGTCGAATCATCAATTTTGGCTCGCTAGTTTAGTAACTATGGTCCTCTAAAGATTAGTAAAATATGCATTAATACTTTTAATTGAAATAATGGGTATAGGTTTAATTAACGTGCGCCAAACAATTTTTTCTTATATAACTACCTTTTGATACACTTCAATAGTTGAATCTGTAATCTAATGTGTCACTCAAAAAAAAATAATAATAATAATAATAATAATAAAATCATAAACAAAATTGTTGGTAAACATAGTTCATTATTTTTATTTCAACATACAATCATAAAAATTAATATTATAATCGTAATTAATTACTT
>NC_042494.1:41452444-41468389 GCF_005508785.2 Acyrthosiphon pisum | reverse complement strand
GATTATAATATTAAATTAAAATAATAATATTATTTTTTTATGATCGTATGTTGAAATAAAAAATAATGAACTATATTTACCAACAATTTTGTTTATGATTTTTATTATTATTATTATTATTATTATTATTTTTTTTTGAGTGACACATTAGATTACAGATTCAACTATTGAAGTGTATCAAAAGGTAGTTATATAAGAAAAAATTGTTTGGCGCACGTTAATTAAACCTATACCCATTATTTCAATTAAAAGTATTAATGCATATTTTACTAATCTTTAGAGGACCATAGTTACTAAACTAGCGAGCCAAAATTGATGATTCGACTATCAAAATGTTCAGAAAAAAGGCTTTATAAGAATCCATTAAAAAATATAGTGGTTGCCCTTTGAAAAAATAAAGTTTATTTTGCTATTGGTACACCTGCGTGTTTAAAAATTTTGAAATTGTTACAAAAAAATTGCCTGTCAAAAATAAAGAAACACGTCTTTTTTTGTTTTAACGAAATTCCATGTCATCGTTCCATAATCGTTAAAAAACCCCGCGTACAATGACATAAGATACACCCTAGCTGTATATATATTTTACCTACCTTCCACAAAAAATTAAATACTATACAAAAATACTTACTTGTCTCACTTAAGTTGTAACTGTAAAAAAAATTCTAAATTAATTTATATTTAATTTAAATAATATATATTATACTAACATTTAAATCGTATAAATTGTATAAGTGGTATAACTATATAAATAATAAAACATTAAGACATAACATATATTAATAACAAATAATGAATAATGAATAATACAAATAATGTTATTATAAGTATTACGCATTGAGTATATTATATTGCTCAATATATATATATATATACTCAATGGTATTACAAACGTTTAAAATGCTTCAATATTTTAAATAATTTTAGTTACACAAGTACCTTGCACAAATCATGAAAATAGGCAGATATTGTATTTTTGCATTTAATATTTATATAATTTTATATATTTTATATTATATTCTTGAGTATTCATTTTTTTTCAATAATATCAATGGAATTTATAAAATGATGTATGTTCAATATTGGAATAATGTATGTGTGGTCTGAAATTTAAATTACTTTAGATATTACCTATATAGTATATATACTAATATTTATATTACTATAATATTATCATATTATCTCCAGACTCAATTCATATTATTACATTACATGTTTTTTTTTTTAATCTAATGAAATATAAATTAGATGTATTCAATAAATTCATAATTATATTTACTATACATTTTGCGAAACGTACAAAAAAAATGTTTAGTGTAAAACAAATTTGAAAAAAGTCTAGAATAAAATAATGTGGTGTACATGAAGTATTTAATATAAGTCATTAAATGATGTTAATGTAATTAAGCAGAATTAAAAATATTTGTTTTATAATGAGATCCTGTTCCTTGTATGCGAATCAAGCTTAATATTTTGTCAGATCTATGAATGATAATGATTAACGATGATATTATAAACTCTATAACACAATATGCTTCTATACCTATCATAAATTATAAAAATTTTTTTTAATCTCGAAATGTTATATTAAAATTATTAATTTACTACTCAGTGTCAATCAATATAGTCTAAGTCACTGCATTATCGTCAGTTTTTAATTTTTATAATCAAAAATGTACAAATGTAATTAATTTAAAAATTCACAAAAACAATGCCCACTTTTTTTAAAAATAACAACAAACAATAAAATTATCTCAGTTTTTCAATTTTAAAACTCTTCTTCTTCTCCTTGGGTTTGTCGGCCATTAATACCATTCCGTCACACATCCAATTGTTCAACCTTCTCTATCAGCCACTCGTTCTTTCCATTCCAGTCCTGCATTCAATGCCTCCACGTCTTTCCTCCTAACATCTTCCCAGTGAAGTCTTCGGTTTCTGATTATACTTAATATATTCTCCTTCCGGAATAGCCTTTCCAGTTCATCATTTTTCCTTGCTCTTCACTCTCTGGCTTCTCCAATCTTCAGCGGGTCCAAAAATCTTCCTAAAGATATTCTTTCAAAAACCAGCATTTTTCTTTCCTCAGTCTTTCTTGATTTTAAAATTATATATACATTAAACAATCAACATATTTTGAAATATATAAATATTTGATATAATTTTTAGATAATTAAAGTGATGTTCATGTAATTCAAACATTTTGTATTTCCCCTTTTTTGTTTGTGAATCCTCTTTCAATTTTCTACACCATTCAACACGTTTAGAAAAATATTCTTCAGATTATTATATTAAAAACATAGGTTTCCAGTTGGAAAAAATAAGTTAATAATAAAAATATGGGTAAATAAAACGAGGGAAACATAAAACGTTATAATTGCATATGGCTATATCTCAAATCGTCCAAAAATAAAATATCTTATCACGTTAAAACTTTCGGAGGTGTGTTTGTTCTTAAAAAAATCACTCTATATGTTAATTTTGAGAATAGAAAATTATGTAGTTTTTTAAGTTTAAGAAAGCGGTGTCAAACTCGAAAAATCATTATATTATAATATATATTATATATATAGTTGTAGTAATTCGGAACAGTATGATATATAGGAACAACTATAGAGAGCGTAGATGAAAAACACCGTAATATCGGTGTAGTGTTTGGCGATATGATCGATATGATTAAAATAACAACAGTGGAAAAAAAAAACAAAAAATTTGCTCGCGTATAAACTACGGTGGACGAGGGGGGTATACGGTCAGTTTTTTCCCCTTTCGCCGGCAACACATCCCGTGGCACATTGATTGCCAATTTTTGGTTAGCTAGGACGGCTATGGGACAGGAAAAAATAAAGTTCATTTTTTACTCTCCAGCGAAAAGTCGAGCCATATTTCACACCTGGCTATTTTTCACGGGCCCACAAAAGATGCGCGCACCGTCTAGTGTTTCGCGGCAATATCGCATTTCGACAGTTTTAATAATATAATGTTCCGTCTTTTCTCATATTATATTCTTATACAGAGTGTCATGTATTATATACATATATATGAATAACGTAATATATAATATTATATGGGTAAATATAGCAATATGTGTTGCAAAATATATTATATAAGTATGAAAATCCATCAACAATCCATAATATCTAGCTCTCTGAGAGAGAGAGAGAGAGAGAGCCTCTCTCCTGTACACGTATACCTATTATTGGAATAATATATATGGTGAACGCATCATAAAATATAGAA
This sequence comes from Acyrthosiphon pisum, assembly GCF_005508785.2. Taxonomy (NCBI): domain Eukaryota; kingdom Metazoa; phylum Arthropoda; class Insecta; order Hemiptera; family Aphididae; genus Acyrthosiphon; species Acyrthosiphon pisum. The sequence goes on along the minus strand of NC_042494.1, from coordinate 41,465,155 downwards.
GTAGATATCGCGTTTAAATTCATCGAAATTCGCCGTACGCCTCGACTACTATAGGGAAGTGCTATAGTCTAGATTAACTTTAGCAACGTAGCTGGTAACGTTCTGAAATGTTAAGAATTATGAATAAAAAATGTTTGAATGTTATTATAGGTAATATAACAATATTATTATAAAAATTGTATTTATTATAATTTAAAATGTAATCTATACAATGAAAATCAATGGTAATATTAAAGTGATGAAACGTTAACTATTGAACGAAAATAATTATGACTAATTATTAATAAATATCAAAAACAATTAAGCAATGAAGTTATATGTGACACGATGTGCACTTCTAGGTCTATTTTCATTATTTTAAAATATTTTTGTGTGGAATAGACCCTGACTACTACATACCATTGGGTTTTGTACTGACGGGCGTATCTTTGCATGTTCAATCTACACACATACAGACACAAGTTCATAAGTCATAACTATACAAATTACCAATTAGATGCCGCATTTGTATATATTATATAGCTATACAATATGTTAATGTTAAACGACATTTTACTCTACGAGTGCATCATTTTTATCTTGCAAACCTTTCACTTGTTTTACCTATGCCAAGACGAGAGAAACGAGTTACCTGTTTAATGTTCTATTTAGTCCGATTAAAAATGTGTGAATTTTGTATAAGACATTCATATAATATAACAGTAATATATTTTATTTCAAATAATTATTAAAGGGGGTAGTTCCCCCCACCCCCTAAAATTCAATCAAATCTCTGCCTATGGTCGTATACGACTTGTTATGAAACAGACTCCATGAGTCGTTTTCGAATAACACAATAGTACAATATACCTATATACATGGTTTGGGCACCGTACCACTCCCACCTGTCGCGAATGCACACTAACGCGTCGGCTGTTTTCATTATACAACGAATGGGTGACGCACACCAGCGCGTATAAAACGGTTATTTTCGCACGTGTCCAAACTCCAAAGTAATTGTCGCAGAAAACAGGCTGCCCTGTCTATCGCCGGTTGATTTATCGTCGGCGGCGGAAGAGTTGCGATTCTCTCTCTGTCTCTCGCCTGCTCTAAATATATACATACGTTTCGTCCCCGTGATTGTTGTGCACACGTATATACACACAATATAATATTATTATATGTGTGTGATGTGTATATACAATATATAACTTAAAAACGGGCTCACCACTCACACACGCGCGTACTTTAGACAACCCATTTGCGCCGCCGTGAGAGAAAAATCTGATTAAATCTTCATCCCCCGTCACCGCACATCAAGGGTTCGCTTTTCGTGATAGTTAAAACCATTTAATGTATCACTTAATATTATACGTATTGGTACAGTATTACTTAAACCTACTGTATTTTATATTTATATATACACAAAAACAGAATCATTGTACTCTCTCGGTGTGCGGCTCCCCCTCCCGCCGTAAAATGTATTTATTAATATGAATTCATTAAATAATTTAAGCCCCTGGAAGGAAAAGTGTACCTACAATGACTACTGTAATTACCTTATGCGATACATAATATGGGATAAATAAAAACATAAGATACAAATTAGTTGATTAATACTACACTACATTAAGGGAACATTGATAAAATGTTGATATATTATCTATAAAGAAATCAAAATTATTCGAATCTTTACAAGAATTTATGTTTTACTTGTGGTAAATTAAAATATAAGATTTGCAAACAATTCACACTGTCAAATTAAACCATTCAAAAGTTTATAGATGAAAAATACATTAATACAATGCGTCTAGATTTCAACGAATTCATAATATTGCACTGATGCTCAACTACAGAAATCGGATGACCACACAAGTCAATTGTATGCACTACAATGCAAAGGAATACTTCGTTACGGTTTTAAATTTTGTCTAATTGTCCTATAGTTGTTTAAAGTTTCAAACATTGATCTGAATTGGAGGCCATATATCGTATCAATGTATAAAACAAAGTTGTTAAGCAATACAAGTTATTAAATCCTTCGCAATTCCTTTTAATCGACCCTAGAATTCTCTACGCTTTTGCACAAATAGCATTTACATCCCCTTTGAAAATTAGATTCAATGTTAACAAATTTTAAAGCAAAATATCCAAGTCCCTATAAATTATAATATATTGTCTTGTACCGTTTCCAATTTTTCGTTATTAATAACGTGATCTACCTACTATTTATTACCATAAACTCAGATAAAAACAAATATGTTTGCATTTTTCTAAATTTACATGATACAAACCAATAAACCATAATATTATGAATACCCCATTCAAAAAATCGATCGAGGTCGTATTGTAAAATTAATCACTCCACATTACGCGGCTGACCATAAACGGATTCATTATTGCGTCATTATATAATATATATTTGGAATTTTGTTGGTTTATCCACCACTCAGAAAGTCTTTCACTAATTCGCTTTGGTAGAACTGTGTGACACAATATCGCGGCTATAACTATACGTAGGTAGGTATATTATATGCTATGGCTTTGAGGGTAGTTTTTAGAGGTTATACCGCGGACATCGGACCCTTGTAGTACTCGTCTGACACGCACAACGTCTCGAGTCGAGTCTCTAATATTATTATTATTTTTCAAATTACAACAAAACGCGTTTTGTTCAACATGGCTTTACCGTTTTGTTCTCAATTTTCTTTAAAACTACAGGTAAACTCTAAAAAACGACCACTTACAATAATATCTATGTTAAATTTCGTATCTATGGTATCCTTATACAACGTATACTTTATAAAGTCCTGCAGGATTAACTCGTTGAAAAATTAAAAGTACTGTATAAAACTGACTTACATAAAACAGTTAATGATTTTGCCTTTTAGTTTGATCATAAGTCAATTCGTTATAATATTAAAGTTAACAAAAATACATTGTATCTTCAAAATATTAAGGTTGGCCACACTCAACGCGAGACCAAGACAGCACATATAAGTGGGACTTCCACTTAAGCAACGTATATATTTCGCAGGTATTCAATTATAGTTAATATATGAATATCGACAAATGACAACTATTCTACACGATAAATATTTGATCCCGTTAAAAAATGTTAATACAATTATAAACAAAACTATATGCATAAGATTGGTACCTAACTTACAAAAAAAAATTTAATTAAAAAGACGAATCAGATAGATGCACATATTTCTGTAAGTGTTATTACTGTGATTTTTTTTCAAAAACAGTAATATTACTAAGTAAGTTTAATGTACGAACTCTAATGAGTAATAACCATTTTTGGCATTTGCCTAGGATAAGCTGTTTTACATAACCATAATATTGTACGTTGGTATTTAAAATTTATATGGATTATAAATATCTCCCAGTCTATTCTTGCCCAATGATATCTGAATATTATAATTTACTATTATTATTTGAGATATCGTACACTTTTTAGCTACCTATACCTACCTACAAAACTTACTGATAAAGCAATAAATTTACGTTTTATCGATATTCGGTTGCCTATGGCGAATGGTGATTCCAATTGATCATGTGTTGGCAACCATTATTTTACGTATACGCCATATGTATATATATATATACAACACAATATATATAGAACACATGCGAGAAAGACATAATAATTCCTAACTCCAAAATATATGCAAACCAAATATTGTATATGCCAGCCACACACATAGCACCTACGGGCCACGTTCGATAAGTTAAACGAAACACGTGTTTTGATGGAAAATTGCTTGCGTACCTCTAATAAATGCCACGCCATCGTAAAGGCGTTCATATTATTATTATTATTATTATTATTATTATTGTTACGATGTCGATGTGTATTTTAACAAAAATGCAGACGAGCCACTTTAACACCGTGCACAGAATATGCATATCATAATTTAGATTGATATAACACAGTATATAATATATATACATTGTACATTTAAATTCAATTTACGTGATCGTTTTCACAACTGCAAATATTGGGTCCAAAAACACAAATTAAATTAAACGAATATACTAAACAATCCATGTATTATTATAGGTATCGTTGTAGTATTCATAATATTTATAATTTATTCCTGAAAATGAAAAACTACCCATTTTTTAAACGTACAAACAATGTTTATTACACTAATTGCGAGTTGTTGAACTTCGACGTTATGTGAACCATTACGATTATTTTAAATTAAAAAAAATAAGTATCAAACACCACATTATACCTTTGAAAAAACTTTTCAACGAATTTAAAAGAATTTACAACAATTCAAACGCAGTCATTTACAGTTGTCAAAGTCATAACTTCCAATGGTAAAAAATAAAACTAGAGGAATAAAAAGAAATTCACATACAAGAAATCACGTAAAATAATTTTTTTCATCAGCTGTTTTTATTATGAACTTTTCAACAACAAAAAGAGTCAACTTCAAAAATTGTGTAAATATACAACACCAAAAGAACTCACAATATCAAATAAAATACGTTGTCATAGGGCAGTTTCGTTGAATGATATTTTGAGTGTTTAAATAATAAAATAAATTCATAATATAATTTAGATTAGGTCATAAGAATATTCTGAAAGTTGTGCTGTGTGTTCAATTGAAATATTTAATATAATAAAATGTCATCCACGTAAACAAATTATATAACTAGGGCTCGGAATTTGTTTGAGTTCCATATTACTCTATATTATGTTCTAGATGTATAGCAGACAAAGCAGGAAATCCTAATAGAAAACAATAGTCGTTTAAAAATTGAAAATTGAAAATTCATATTTAGCGTATTGCGTCAATTTTAGGGGAAAAGTGCATATTTCTTGATGTTCATATGCATATCATGACGAATATTTAATATTTTCTATAAAAAATTAATCTTTTTTTTCTTAAACTGTATTTTAATAATAATATTTAATATGAAAGTCAAAGTTATTTAATGTAGGTATTAATTGTTATCATCGTAGTCGACTGTTAATTTAACGACAACGGTGCGACGCGAACATCACGAATATCTCTATCACGCAAATATTCCGATAAACTATCTTTTGAAATATATTTTTTTCAGTTCAAAAAATGTCTCAAAATATCATACAGTTTTCCGCCATGTTTTTGATATTATAAATTTATTTTTCATTTTTTTACATTTCAACTAGTGCAAATTAATAACAACATAAAATGGTATTTTTTTTTTTTGGAATAATTTTGAATTTTTATGAATATTTATCAAATTGTTTTGCATATTATACATTCCTTCATACATATATTAAAATTTGTTCGTGCATATTTACATGCATATTTTTCATTTTTTAGCTTCTGTAACTTCCGAGTTCTAACTTATAACTTACTAGATAAACAATATATATTAACCAGGAAGTTTTTATCACATTGATGATTATAAATGTGATCGCTGTTTGAGTCAAGATTCCGAAAAATCCACGTGTTTTTTTTAATATCGATACTTCAAAGAGGTTTTTATTGTCTTAAAATTAATTTACTTTGAAAAAAATAAATAGAATTTATAAACTAAATGTCTAAATATTACAAACAAATTTGAAAAAAAGTGAATTTTACAGAACGGACGCGTAGCGTTTTCTTCTAAGCTGATTGAATCTGATTCTCATGAATCATAAATTAAACGTAACTCTGGTTTAGTTTTTATTTGTATCATAATATTTTTAATAATATATGTAACACGGCGCATTGTATAGGCAATAGTGGTACATTTCTGTGAAGAACAACACCATCGTTATGGTAAATAATATTATCTAATATCTATATATAATTATAATATACTTATATGCCAATTTATACTACTCACTCACTCATTCATCGCTACATCTCAAATACTAAAAAACGTATAAACTTGAAATTTGGAACAGTGGTTTCTTTAATGAAATATATGTGCAATAAGAAAGGATTTTCCAATAATTGTTGTTTCTATATACCCAAATAGTTGCCATTGGTTACTCGTGTAGATCAGGTACAAGAAATCAAATTGTCACGTTTATAGCCTTGAATAAAGCAACTATATCTTAAAACCAAATGTATGTGTGTACATGGTTGTAGACACGGGAACCCATCTATTTTTAGATTCTGAGCAGTGCGATAATTGCATTAATTTTACAATGATGTCTGTTTTTTTTTTGTCCGTCATCACCTTTTGGAGCAGTAAAAATGCTTTTCTACTTAAGCATATTTTCTGGTAGGAAAGTGAATCTAGTTGGTATTTTGGGGAAAATTTGATCAAAAGTGAAAAATGTTTAGCAAAAGTTAAAAATTCTCAGTAGTTTTCAAAAGTGTCAAGAAAAAAAAATCAAGGAAAACCGGGAACTCTAAAACAAATGATCGTAGATTCATGAAATTTTCACTGAATGTTTATATTAGCATTCTCTATATATGATACAATTTTCAAAATATTTTTTTTACTTTTTCTATGAATGTCAATAAAATTTTATTTGTTGGGTAAAAAAGCTTGAAAATTGAATACAAGGCTCTGAATATAATAACATTTGAAAAATATTAAAAATACATGGGCAACATTTTTTTTTATAAGCATTTAAAGTTTGATTTTTGACAACATTTATCTAATTTAAATTATTTTGCAGCTAAAAATATTTGAAATGTTATAGCTAACTATTGAAAATTTAAAACAAGGTTCCGCGTAAATAGATAGGTTACTTTGTATAATGTAAATTACTTTATTCACAATAATATCATAAAATATACTTAATAATATAATAAGCTGTCAGACCGTCTTCGCTCAGGATTGTTTTTCTTATAAAATTATATTGTATCAATGAATTCAAACTTAACACCATCCATTACAGTGACCCACTTGTAACCTACTGTACAGCAGAGCAACACCCACTTGCCCACCTTTTTATATTACATAATATTAGTGCGGGAGACACTATACCTTGTTATTTATCTTAAAAATTATGAATATATATCCCTCCATTCCCCCCTCCAAAAGAAATTTCCTGTCTAAGGCACTGTGTATGTGTAGCTTATATATTCAAAAATTATTCAATTTAATTTGACGAAAATCTCAGAGATTGTTTTTAAAGATGTCAGAAAAGTTTAGAGAGTAAGTAGTTTAAACTATCTTATAAAATATACCGAAAGATTATCCAATTCATGAATTTCGGTTGCCCATTAAGGTCGAGTTTTTTTTCAAAGCTTGGTATTCTAACACCGATTTGTCCGTGAAGTGAAGTACACCAAAACCGAGACACACCTATATAGCATATATACTATATAGGATTTGCCACAAAAAAAAACTGGACACAGGCGAAGACATAATAAATATATCTTTTAATTTAGATAATTATACGATTTTCACATATGTATATATATGTAGTACAAAAACCATAAAAGATGTTTTTATATATGCACAATAGCTTGTAGGTGTAGAGAAATGATCTGCGATTTGGTATGAGTTTATATAAAGTTATATAATGATCAAGAGGTTGGCGCATTATTTGTTATTTGTGTTACAAATATGTTTGTCTCAACTCTCAACAACATTTAATAAAATATACTATGTCTGCCTATACGAACACGAGTACAATTTAGTATGGCAGTATTTGGTGATAAATATACAAAAATTCCACAAGTGTTTACGAAATGTATTACAGAACTCTAACTATGTATATCTTATATCATCAACATCTTAATCGGATACTTAAAAACTATGAAGATTACTGACGCATCTAAAAATAAAGTAGCGAATACGATACGATTATAAAATATTAATGTAGAACTATAATATATTATCTAGTACCTAAACGTATCTAATATCGTAAATTGATCACACAAAAAAAAATTTTTAAAAAGTATTGAGCAACGTATTAGGCAGAATGTTGGTAATTGTGAGAGTGGCCCATCTTTGTTATACATAAAGTATTAGGGTTGGCGAATTATTGGTCAGAGTATTTGAAAAATAAAGAAAATTATAGTATAACAAGTGTAAAAGGTGAATATGTTTACGTCGGAGGTGAAATGGGTGCGTGGAAGACTTACGACACACCATTTCGTAACGTCATGCTCGAATGTGCGATTTAATTCTACCGATAGGGAGTGTGTAGCCGGTTGCAAGATATGTAGTACCTAATCAATTTTCCAAAAGTCATTTGGTATGTACATTTAGTAAGATTAACGCTGGTTCCGCAATCTCATTATAGCCACATCGATGGCTGCCATCACGAGGATCAAAGGTCGTTATAATCGTATAAATGTTATTCTATACCTAAACTGAAAATACCGTGGGAATATATATTATAAAAAAGTACCTAGGCTAAATCGTCGATGATGGTGGTGGTGATGGTGGTCGGGGTTTTAAAACACTTCACGCCCGTATATAGGGTAATATATTATACACATGAGTGAATAACATAATTTATAATACGCTAATATAGTTAATGGTATATTGGTATATAATAAAACTTATCACAATTTTAAACTTATCTGTTGCAGGTTGGTCCTGACGATGACGATGAAGACTGGATGCGCAATATGAGTGTTGGCACGCAGCGGTAATGGTTCTATCGACGTCGACGACGACGACGGCGATGATGATGATGATGATGATGACGACGACGATGACGACGATGACCATCTCGTCATCGCCGGGATGTCCAGCGGGGTGCGCGTGCAAGTGGAAAAACGGCAAGCAAACGGTCGAATGCGTGGACAAGAAGGTGACGAGCGTGACGTTGGCTCTAGGCATCGACCCGGCCACGCAAGTGCTGGACATATCGGACAACGATCTGTCTGCGGCCGGGCTACCACACGACACGTTCGCCGCGGCCGGTCTGTCCAACCTGCAGCGCATCCACGCTTCCCGTTGCAACGTGTACTACGTGCATGACCGAGCGTTCAGGGGCCTGACTAACCTGGTGGACCTAGACCTGTCCGGTAACTGTCTGCGGCAGGTTCCGACCGGCGCATTCGCCGAATGTCCGTCCCTGATGAAGCTCAGCCTGAGCGGCAACCCGATCGGCGACTTGCCGGCCAGGGCGTTCCGGCACCTCGGCCAGCTGACCGCGCTCGACCTGAGCGGCTGTGGGCTGACCGCCGTCGCAGCCGGCGCATTCGATGACCTCAGCGGCCTCGACTGGCTCAGGCTGGACGACAACCTGTTAACACACGTTCCCGGGCCGAATACGCTGCCCGCCCGGTTACACGGTGTCGACCTGCACCGCAACGACTGGCAGTGCGACTGCCGCATGGTTGACATGCACCGGTGGCTGACCGCCTCGCGGGTGCCGGTCACCGAAGAGCCCGTGTGCTCGGGTCCGGCCGCTTACGCCGATGTTCCAGTGCGCCGAGTATCGGTGGCCGAACTGGCGTGCGCGCCGGCCGCGTACCCAGCCACGCAACCTGTGCAGGACGTGATCGAAGGCGTCAACGTTTCATTCCGGTGCCTGGTGGCCGCCATCCCAGCGGCCACGGTCGAGTGGCTGTACGGTGGCGTACCCGTGTACCGGCACAACGCGTCTGAGCTCATCACCGTGGATGGAAACACGACCGCTGAACTGTACGTGTACAACGCGAGCGTGACTGATGCCGGTTCGTACGCCTGCGTGGCCGAGAATCGGGCGGGCAGGGCTCGCGTCAACTTTACAGTCACCGTTCGGCCCGGACGACCGTTCCTGGCCGCGGGCACCGTCGACGACCGATCCGCACCGTCTCAGTCGTCGTCGGCCACGGCCGGTAGCGGTGGGGGGACCAGCGGGGACGGCCGACCACTCCTGTACGTCGGCTGTTTAGCGGCCGGCTCGGTGGCACTGTCGGCTGCGGCCGCCGTACTGGTGGCAATCAGGTGCAGGCGGGTGAAACGCTCCAGCACCGGCGTCCGAGCCGGCGACTCTTCGTCCACCTGCAAGCGAAGACCCACCGCACCCGCGGCCGACGGTTATCGGACCGTCAGTACGACAGCCGATAAGGAGCTCTCGGTACCCTCGGCCCACCGTCCGGCATCGGCGCGGACGACTGCCACCTTAGTGACGGTAACAGCGACGGGGCTGGATGGGGCCGAGGACACCACCGTCGCGACGGCCGAGAGCAATCCAGACGTGGTGAGCGACGTGAAACGCACCGGATGGGAAATCGATTTCGAGCAGATCGTTTGGGCCGAATGTCCGCCAGCCACCGGTTACGTTTCCATACAGATACCGGTGCAGTGCGGCATCGAGTGTCTGGGTGCGTATTACGCGACCACCGCCGAGGCCGTGGCCGGGAGCCGCTGTGGCGGTGCCGGGGCCACGCTCCGGAGACAGCGCCGACGGGCGGCCGTGTTGACCGCTTACGATGACACCGTACAGGTGGTGCGCACCACCGCGCAGGGGGGGTATCCGACGACGACCACGGGGCCCGGGACAATTGGCATCCCTGCCGCCGCCGAACCGCCACCGACTATCGTTGTGGAGGACCCGGACGACGACGTTGGCGGTGGCGATGTTGGCGGCGTCGCACCCATTATTAGCCCTCCGTTGCCGTTCCGGTCGGGCGACGAAGACGGCGCCGACAAAGACGACTCCATCGCGCTGTAATAATAGCTAACGGCACACCAAAAAGCTATATTGTTTTTATTCATATATTATATCATTGTATTATTATTTGTTCGCGAAAAGCCATAATAATTATTATTGTGTTCTCAGTGGCTCGACCGGATACGAGTTTGTTTCGCGACACGGTGTTTTTTACTTAAGCAATATCAATAATTATATAATAAATTAAGCATTGTATTATAATTTATAACGTAGCGTTGCGGGTATGATAATTATTAATACCATTATTATTATTATTATTACTATTGTTAAAATTAATACAGGACTCTACGAAAGCAAGAATAATAATTTTAAAAATTGTCTGATAGCTATAAAGAAATCCGTAATATATTCTCTTAAAACCACTTCAGTAGATCGCTAGAGAAACAATGCTACACCTTCGATTAAGGAGAAGATTATATTTATAATATGCTAGCAAAACAGCAGATCCTATGGCCAAAACGATGGAGCCAAACCGGTGATGATGAAGAAGAATAGAAGGATATTAATATTATTATTACCTTTATAAAATGTCATAAAAATTATGTAAAATTTGATGGAGTTTAATAATTATATAACTATATTATATAATAATATAATATATAATATTATTATAGTAAACGGGAAACGTATTATGCATAATATAGTGAAATAAACAACGTGTGTTTTTTTTTAAGTCTGCATTTATTTATTCATAAATCATAATTATATTATATTGTTTAATTAGAACCTTTACAAGCAGTCCACCGAGATATTGAAGAAGTACCCCTGTGATGTCGTGTCGGACCACAATTATAAATTAATCAGGTTATAATGATGGAATAGTTTGGGACTGCAGGCGTGACAGAGCCGTTCCGTTCGAAAGCAATCGAATTATAAAATAATATAATTTATAGATAGATTATAGGTATAATAAATGATATGCATATTGGCGTATTAGATAATTAATAATAATAATAATAATAGCAAAAACATTGTAAACAAGGTACGAAACCCTATTATTGTGATGCTGTCACATTTTAACGTAGTATATTGAATATTCGAGCTTAAATCGTCCGATTATAATAATAATAGGGAATCTACCTATATAATATGTGTACAAGACAATACATATCAAACATTTACACGAACGCGCTTTGGTACAGATAATACAGTGAGTAAATAGAAAGAAAACATTGTACCTATATATGCAGCTATATGAGTCGAGGTTAAAAAAAACGGTCATCAAACCAAATCATGTAATACTAGATCATAATATTATATTATATTTGTCAAGAATATCTATCGTTGCGATCAGAAATAGATTTTTTAATAACATAACAATAATAATAGAACATCGATTTATAATACTTATGTACCAACAAATAAATACCGTAGGTAATTAAATAGTCACAAGGAAAAAAAAATGAAATGAGAGCTTTGAATGAGCATATTATGAAAAAACATTATAATACTTATCGGGAATTTTTTTTTAATTATTCGTTCATAAAATTCAGGTTTGTCATGTTTTTGACAATATTTTTAATTTATTGATTTTGTTATAATTATTTGTTTTTGTAATAATAATAAGTATAAACACTTATGTAATTCAGTTATAAGTTTTTTTTAAGAAGACGTTATTCATGCGTTTGTTGTCTCCGTGACACAAACATACGACATACTAAATTTTGTTCACTAGTTTCATTAATGAGCTGTTAGTTTTGATATTAGAGTGAATTTACCTATTATCAGACTTTTAGGTAAGAAAAATATCTGTGCCTGTGTGATTTTTTCGATATTTTAATTTTCAAGCAAGATATGGGTATATTAAATATGACAAATTAAAAATGCTCATATCTTTCTTGAAATTAAAATATCGAATGAAAGCCGGAGCTTAGAATATGTTCGTACCTAAAAGTTTGACAATAGGTCAATTCACTCTAATATAAAAACTAACTGCACACTAAACTGAAGCTAGTAAACGAAAATTTGCTATGGCATACGTGTGTAAGACGGAGACAACCACAAATGCATGATAAAATTATATTTTAACCAAAACTAAAAATAAACGCTCTTTAAAATTATTTAAAACCCAAACAAATTGTTTCGTTAAAAACATAATTTTAAACAAAACAAAACTTTTTTTTCTCAAAATGAAAAAATAAACCATCCACATTCATTAT
>NC_042494.1:41450681-41452344 GCF_005508785.2 Acyrthosiphon pisum | reverse complement strand
TTTTTTTAGTTGAAAAATATTTTTAATATTTTTAAAAATTGTTATAAATTGTAATACAATAATTTTCTTTAATATCCAACACTGATATTGAGGTAAACTAGCCCCCTCCATATAAATTATGCAATATTATAATTGAGAAAATAACTATTAATTTTATAATTTTTTTAATAATCATAAAAAAACACTGGTGAACTTGTTTCTTCTGTATAGTAGGTTCCGAGAGTAGGTAATATACCTAGTTAATTGAATGAGGTAATGAGTAGGCTGTAATGAATGAGTTTGAAATTTGAATCAATGATAAATCATAATAGGTATAAAAAAACCAATTCGAACCATTTCGAGAACAGATGGACCAGTCAATGTCTAAGGATAACTATTTACATTATTATACATGTATTACATTTTTATAATTAGTAATTACTTAATTCGCTGTGTTGAACTCATTTTTGCTAATTAAAATACATATATCCAAATGGCCCTATAGAATAGTGTAAACAGGGCCAAGGTACAAATACCTAGTCAATAATTTAAAATTAGTCTAAATATTTGGAATATATATATATATATATATTATATATATTATGTTCTATAGAATTAGAAAATTATGTAATATTAGGTACCTAATAATATAGTAATGGCGGATAATTTGAAGTATCTACGATTTATATTTTTGAATTATAGCGAGATAACTAACAAGTACTTAACAGTGTTTGGAGAAAAATTTGGTGGTAACCTGGCTATCTAAACTTATAAATTAAAAATAATCATAACAAAAAAGTTTAGACATGATAATAATATAAAATAAAATTATAATTTCACGATATCATAAAATATTGACGTACCCTTGAAATGTGGTGCCTAAGCCTCCTATATATCAAAATAAGCTCCCCCCTGATTGCACATGGAATCGAAGCCCCCGCTCACATTGGTTTTAATAATGTTAGCCCCCCTGAAATTGTAATGGATTCCACCTAGGGTGCCCCCCTAAACCCGTGGCGTATTTAGTATTTTTTGTAGGGGCGGATGACGAGAATTTTAGCTTACAGATTACGATGTAATAATTATAATATAATAATAGACATGTATTTAAAGAGCCATGGGGGTGGATTTGTCCGCATATCCACCCCCGTAAATACGCCCCTGCAGCCCTAAACATTTCCCCATTGGTGCTGGATATGTAAGCTATGAAATAATTTTGATTGTTATGACTTATGAAGGATTGAAATCGCGTATTATGGTTTCAACTGTACCCTGGGGGACGGATTGGCCGAGCGACGCGCACCGACGCCGGTTCAAAACCTCGGCCGCGGGCGGCATTTTTGTTTGGGCAAGTCACGGTGCCCGGAGAGAAGTGCCGCCATCCTTCACCCGAGCATGGCACATACCTATGGGTGACCACAAAAAAATCTGCCAAACTAACAAACACACGTCGTGTTTAACCCTACAGTACCCTCCCTCACAGTTAAAAACCACCCAATGGCCTAAGTAACCGCGGGCTAATAAAAAAAAAAAAAAAAAATAATAATAATAATAATTAAAAAATAAAGTACCTATACGGCTATACCAAATAGGATTGTTTTTCTGTTTTTAAGTTTAGATTTGCGTCCACAAACATCAGTTACAAGAAACAATACACTTAAGCCGGGTTCACACTACACCGTGT
>NC_042494.1:41450117-41450631 GCF_005508785.2 Acyrthosiphon pisum | reverse complement strand
TTGACGACAAATTCAAATCTGTTTTCAGAATTTTTATCGCTTCACTATATCAATCGGTACGTTGGACAAAGAACACGTCTAAATTCTTATGTTGCGCGTGTGTTAGACAAAGACAGGAAATCACCGCCACCAATCCCCTTAAACATATTGAACATTTACAACATATATATAAATTATAAGATTCAGCGTATCTAGTGTCAACGCAGACCAACCGCGACGATGGCACGACGCGCTCGTTTTCTCTAATTAGACCCGCAGTATAGGTAATTCCACAAAATAGGATTAAAATAGTTTTGTAGCTTTATTGCATTCCGTCCCGTTGGATTTGTGTGATTACTGATTTGTATTTTGTTAATATATATGGTGTGGTACTGTTGGGGTGTGTGAGGGGCGAAGCGGGTCTGTTTCCTCCAAAAAAATTTTGGTGCTTAAGCCCCCCTGATATTTTAGGTGAATTGCGCCTATGCCCACCAGTGTGGATACCCTCTAACTTGGGGTAATATAAACTAGGTAA
>NC_042494.1:41448441-41450017 GCF_005508785.2 Acyrthosiphon pisum | reverse complement strand
GTTAAATAAAGAAACTGTATTGGAAGATTACAAAATATATGTGAATATGTGATCCTATAATAATTAAATTACTAGTTGAATATTTTAAAACCACCGTGTATAAATCTAATAATAAATGTACATATTACTAATTCAATTTTAATATACACGTAATATATTGAGGTGAATTACAATTTTTAAATTTTACCCTCCCCTGGCTGCTGATTAAGCTTTGGATATGTTACTGCTACTAGATACATTAATATTCTAATATAAAAATTATTATCTTTTATTTATTTATTTATTTAATATCTGAACATTTTAATTTACAATTATGTAATGTTAAAAATACATTGCTATTGAATTATTTGAAATTAGAATGCACATAAAAATACATTTCAGGGATTAGTTATAATTAAAAAATAATTTAGAAAGAAACAAAGTACCTATTTATGTAATTTTAATAGCTCACCATATGCCAAATAATATAGTCAATTGTTATTTTATAAATTATCCTTGGACCTTGATGATATAATTATAAAATTTAAAATTGATGCATAAAGCTTTCTTTTTATAATTAAAAAAATGGAAAATAGTTCTCACCCAGTAGTACTAAGGGTCACTTAGTTTCAACATTTTATTTTTTTGTGGAACCTTAAAGAATTTTCTTATAGGTTACTTTATATTATGTTAGCAACCTAAATAATCAACTAGCCACCAAATAATTAGCAACTTCCAGATTAAAAATTGCTAGTATAAACTGGAATGAGGGCTAGATGATCAGTCATTGGACTATAATATATCCTAAAAGTATATTAATAATAGCAGAAATAGACAATAGTAAGGTGTCAATATTGAATCAACATTTCCCAGAATAGAATTATTATTCGCAGTGCTTTCAATGTTTCATAAATTTAATCATATCTTAAAACTAGGTATGTTTCTTAGTATGTCCCCCTATAGTCCCCCCCCTATTTGTGCCTATGTAGTTGTTACTGTAAATATGTCCATTTTAATGTGTTGTACCATATATCTTATTATAGATTAAACAAATACATAGATATTGTAAAAATTAATTAGTTGTATATACCTCCAGTTGCAAGGTAATTATCCACTATGAATATCTTCTGTCCTTTTGTAATACTGTTTAATTGTAATGTCAATATATCCTGAGTATAAATATATAAAATTATTTTAATAAATTTCAAACAAATTGCTTTTATGAAAGCAACTGTATAATAATACTATAAATTATAGGGAGCGAATGTTTATGCATTTATCATATTTTTTAATAACAACTAAATTAATGCGGAGTAAGATAGAAATTTGTTTCATCACCTAAAGATTTCAAATTTACCAATTTAATTTTGCATATTTTTGCATATTTGTCCGATTTTTACTTGATTGATCATATTTTTATATTATGCACCATGCTTTTAGTACATATTTGAGGTTTTTCGTAATATACTAATATAGTAATATATTAACGGACTCGTCACGCGTAATTAATAGTTCAAAATATCCCGACGGCGGCGGGATGTATGGGTTTATTCAAGACATTTCGATTACTGTGCCTTATCGATATTGTCCCATGACA
>NC_042494.1:41445076-41448135 GCF_005508785.2 Acyrthosiphon pisum | reverse complement strand
CTTTAATTAGTTAAAAGGTATATAGTATAAATTATAAATCCTTAAATTAGTTAATATATTATATTGTATTACATTTGTTATTTATATTTTATACATTCGTGTGAAAAAATGTCTGCTTCGTCATACATGGAGTAATGCTAACCTTTTAGCGATTTATATAAATATAGGTAAGTTTACCAACAAATTTTGGCAAACCCCCCCCCCCCCCCATGAGAAAATCCTGGCTACGCGCCTGATTTATATATATGTATTTTGTATATGGTATGATATTCAATCGTGGTTATTAACTATAGTTTAAAATGTTCAACACCGGATGCGCTAGTAGTCAGAGTACTTTGATAAGAACTTGTGAATGTCAATAAATATTGTAGTAAATATTACTCGTTCGGCAACCAGTATGTATATCTTTAATCGTGATTTAAATACTAAAGTGTGATAATGGTCATAAAGAGTTTGAGAGTTACTGTGTTTTTGAATTTAGTTATAATATTAAAAAAATAATAATTCTGTGTAAATCTCTGCTTACCCAATAATGGTTTATATTTTATTTATAATGATGGATGCAATGACAAACAAATTATACAATACCTACTTGCTTAATGTTAAGATCATTAATAGTTATCAGTTACATTTCTTTACTGCGGTTTTCGTTTTTACAATTTGATGTAGGTACCTAGATTTAAAAATTTTAAATTGCTGTGATATTTAAAAAATTAGCTGTTTACGGTACAATTTATTTACTGTTTCTACTTTTGAATTTATAAAGAAACAATAAAACATCTTTAATATTTTTTATTATCTTAAAATTATAGGTAGTAAGATTATAAAAACAAAAAAAAAAAATCATGCAAGAAAGAACAAGTTATTAAGTTGTTCTTTCAACTCACAATCGTATTGTAAAGGTTACATTATGATACCTATATTGGTTTTAACTTAAGCGTGCGCACGGGGTAGTCATGGTAGACACTTGACTACTCTGCGAACTACCCCCGGCCCCCCTCAATAATCAATATTATAATTATGATAATTCATAGTCAATCATAAATTAATTTTTTACCACGGTAAATGTAGTTAAATGAGGTTACCCCATCCAAATTAGTTTTTGTAACTTAGGTGTGAATATGAATATTATATATACGTAATATGTGTGTGTGTTAATGTATTTATGTATGACTACTCTGCCAGAAATTCTGCGCATGCTTATGGGTTTTAACGTTGTAAAATATGAAGTTCTTGTAAGTTAAATTTTAAATAAATAATAAAATATGCAACTCCTTCAAATACAGAGTATAGCAAGGAAACATTAATATTATAAGATTTACAAAAACTTAGAATATTTTTTTGAGAGAAGAAAAACTTCAAAATTACACATTTAAATTTATACAATTGGAAATAATTTAACAAATTCATTATTATGTATGATTTATTTTAATGAGCTCATATAATTACACAAATTTCAAATAGATACTAAAAAAAAATTAATTTGTAAGCAAAAAAATGTATTTACTTATACAAGATTCCTGGTTTAGGAAAGTCTGGAAAATATTCAACATATTGTTGTAACATATTAATGTTACCCTCCAATGAAATTGTTGATGCCATGATAAATGTATTTGTAGATTTGAATCTTGTAACAAAATTATTTGATCTTAAATTAGTTACTAGAGTTGAAAATAAAATTTAATGTTAAGTATGTATTAAAATTGATTAAACATTGCTGCACCAAAGTACCTATTTTTATTGATATCTGAATTTGAAAGCCATTGATGACATATTAATATAGAAAACAGTCATACAAAAACAAATTAAACTCAATAATAATATGCTATTATACTACTGTAGTCAACGATCACAAATTACGATAACACTCAAAGAAATAACTACGCAATTATTAACGGTATACGTGATTTGATATTTGGAATTTTATCTCTAAATTGAATTTAATTGTAATTCGTAACATTCAAAAGTCAAAACAATCATAATATTATCTTATAATAATAGACCGACGTAATTCTCCGACTTATGTATTTTATTTTAAGGTATGTATCAGCAAAATGTAAATAGTAGTCAAATTGGCCAAGTCAATAAAATATTCAAGTATACGCCGACTACCTATTAAGGACTAAAGAATTACTGATTGGAATTCGGAAAAAAAAAGTACTAAACCGTTAACTTTGTTTTGACACAGAATAAATAAATGGTTTTGATTTATTAACCACGCGACTATTGATACTAGAATCTACAGGATACAAATGCCGCCTGTCGTTTAAATGAATACGCACGAGTAGCATACGGCATACGTATGATACGCATTCATGTCATGTGAAAGAGCCCCAAGGTTTATAGATTATACAATATACATGCTCTATAAACCTGGAAACGGTCTGACGTAGTGAACCGGTAATCCTTATCACATTATCAGTTCAATTGTATCACCTGTGGAATAAAAAAATAACTGTAATCACAGATTATATTAAAAAATTTTTTATTTTTTTTTTTATTAATTAACCCGTGGCAACTTAGGCCATTGGGTGGTTTTTAACTGTGGGGAGGGTGCTGTAGGGTTAAACACGACGTGTGTTTGTTAGTTTGGCAGATTTTTTAGTGGGCACCCGTATAGCCCGTAGGTATCTGCCATGCCCGTGTGGGGGATAGTGGCACTTCTCTCCGGACACCGTGACTTGTCCGGAGAAAAATGCCGCTCACAGCCGAGGTTTTGACTTAAATATTATAATATATTATTATATTCTGTTTTATATATTAATTAATAATCTGTCAAACAGTGCTGTAATGGGTGTATTAAATTAGAATTCAATGATAAATCATTGCATTCGAAAAACGATTCAGAGGTGAGACTGTCTGTTAGCTTATTGCTTATTGCTTATTGCTAATTGCTATTAATTATTATAGTAATTTATTTTACTATTAGACATTAGTAATACGGAATTAACAACTTTACTATAAATGTATTAAAGCATAAAATGTATTAATCTTAATAGTTTAACATATCATGTTGTAACTATTAGTACCAGGGCCGGTTTTAGTGGGGGTTGTGGGGG
>NC_042494.1:41439671-41444515 GCF_005508785.2 Acyrthosiphon pisum | reverse complement strand
AAAGTGCAATGATTTTTGCTAAAAAATTAAATATTAACCCAGAAGAAGATTTTAACCGACACCATCGAAGAACATTGAAGCCCAAAAATATATACTCGAATGCTAGCACACAGTGAATTATCAATATAAAAGATTTTTACAGAATGGAATTCAAAAAAGTATTCGATGCATTAATAAATTTGTCTTCTGAACATTAAAAAAATTGTATTTTGATCATAGAACCACTTGTGAACATTTTTAAAGTTCCATGTGAAAACAATTGTTCAATAGATGATTTGAAGAAAGGTATGAATAAATATTCCCTCCTGAATGTAATGAATCTAATATTTGTGATTATGATTGAGTTATAACTGAATTAAATATTTTATACCATCACTGTATCAATAAAAACATTTTAAAATTAACTGAACTATTCAAAGTATCCAAAGAATTAAAACATATTTTGCCTATTGGCAATAAACTATGCAGATTGATTTTTACAGCATCGGTTAGTACTGCATCAAACGAGCGCGCGCTCAGTAAATTGAAGATTATGAAGAATTTTTTACGTTCTACTACGGGAGTAGATCGCTTATTAAATTGTAACAAATATTTAACTGATGAAATTTATATTAATCTCATGGTGAAACATTGGGCTTTTCTTAAAGAAAGACAACTTAATATATAATAAAAATATTGTAATTTTGCTTTAAAAAAATATTCTTTTTAACAAACACTGTCTAATGATTTAGCAACTTGCATTAAGGGGCCTCGCTACTACCGTCAATTTTAGCTGAAAAGACCTAAAGTATTGATAACATTTAAGTTAGTTATCGTTGTCTGATTTTGATTCTGAAAAAAATTTTAACTCACCAGAAAATTGTCTATAAATCCTACGAAGCACTTTGTACAATCTAAATTTTATATTATTGTGAACTGTAATTGAAAACTTGAAAATATCTACTATTCGAATCATGATTAAAATTAATATTAAAAACGGAAAATGTTTCGTATGATCTATAGACATTTTTCTGCTGAATTCAAATATTTTTTCAGAATCAAAATCAGACAACGTCAACTAACTCTAATTTTGTCAAAACAAATGTATGTTTTTGTAAAATTCTTGTTGTGAAATTGATATGGTCATCGAGTTATTGACATGTGCATGCGCGTACGAGAGAGGATACCCTTATTTAATTTCACTCACACTAATAATCATTTACAACCGAGTGGCTATGACAAGATTAGCCTAAATGTTGCCCCTTAACTTATCTAGTAACTTATTCAACCTAATTGCGGATATTATTAATTCATTGAATAGTATCTCAATGAATATAACGATATACAAATATCCTGTTTTCATGAGACGAACAGGGTAGATGTATCTATTAAAAAATGTACTTGAAGTATGTAAATTACGAGAGTCATTGAGTATATATAGTCGGAAAATCACTTAATTTTCAGTCGGCAAATTATAATGAATACAATATATAATAAAATATAATAGTTATATAACTTCAATCTTGTATTCAATTTTCGATCTTTTTGATGCGCAACAAAAATTTTATCGGCATTTAAATAAAACTAAAAATCAAAAATGTCAAATGTCTATAAATAACTAAAAAAGTGACAAAAAATATAATAAAAGTTTTATCATGTGCGAAAAATTCTATTAATAACATTTTATAAAAATTTCAAGTATCTGCAGTTATTCGTTTTTGAGTTACATCAAAGAAACAATATCAATTTTAGCAAAAACCGGTTTTGTGAAAATATTCCTGTTTTTCTTAATTTGTTTTTGAAGATATATGCAATATCCACTGAATGTTTATACAAGCATTTTCTATACACAATACAATTTTCAAAATTTTTTTTTTCTAAGAATGTCGATAAAATTTTATTTTCCGGGTAAAAAAACTTGAAAAATTAATACAAGGCTCATAATATAATGACATTTGAAAAATATTAAAAATACATCGGCAACATTTTTTTTTATAAGCATTTTAACACAAAATTTATCAAATTTAAAATTTAATAATTATTTTGTAGTTAAAAATTTATGAAATGTTTAACGTTTACAACTAAATATTGAAAATTTAAAACAAGGTCCCACGTAAATAGGTTATATAAAAAATTATAAATTACTTTATTCACAATAATATCATCAAGTATCGTTTTTCTTATGCAATGATATTACATTATCATTGAATTCAAATTTAACACCATCTATTACAGTGACCCACTTGTACGGTAGAGCAGGGTGACACCCACTTGTCCACGTTTTTTTAAACGTATTTTAAGTCATTTAAAACAAAATTTTTCTGAATTATGAATTTTTCTGATATTTTATTATTTTTGCTCTGTATCATTTTCTAATTTTTAACTTTTTTAATGACTTAATGATTTAATGTACCTAATTATATAGAAACATAGCAGATTTTAGAATTTAATTAATATTAATGTGTATACCTACGTGTATGGTGTATCGCACTATAGTTTATTTAAATTAGTTAGGTAGATACTATGAATGTCATCGTTAAATTATAAGAAAAACAAATGCAAAGACAACGTGAGAAACTTATTTAATGTACAAAACATGTAGGTAGGCACACATGTCGTAGGTATGCTATCAGGCTATCTACAAATTATATAGAAAAATTATTTTTAATGACGAAACTTGTATAAAATTTTTAAAAGATCGTGAATTATTACCTAACACAAAATTATGTACCAAATTAAATTTTGTTGGGGAACAACGATGTGGTAGTGAAATGAAAGAAACTTTTAAAAAAGCCGAAAACATGATTTAAACGGAAATATTATTGTAACAAAATATTTACGATGTCAAAAAAGGGTTGTCAAACATGTCAATCCATTCGTAAAGAAAATCCATTTTTTACATACGTCGCCGTCGATAGAAATGGAAAAAATAATAGTGGACTAAGTTTATGAGAAATAATGGAACTTGGTTGGTGCTGGGCGAATCAATATAAAAATATACAAACAGAACAAATCACTGGTAGAGGACATCACACAGTCTCACATTGGTATAATTTGTGTCGAGACGTTGTCATGGAACAATTTAAACATCGAGGAAAAATGGGAGGTAAAAATACATCGCACAGATGGCCAAGGCAAACAAAATTACAAAAAGACGCAGATTACGGCTTGGTGATCAATGATCACTGATCATAGACCTAATGATAATGAAAATTCCTATTCTTATTTAAGTTCTTGTTCTAATATTTTGAAAAAGATTCTGACGAAGAAATTCAAAATATTGAAAACCAAAACAGAAATTATGGAAATCGTGTTTAAGGAGTAAGGACCTTGGGTGTTAGCCGTTTGGTATGTATTGTTTGCGTCAAGATAATATTTTAGAGCAACATTATTTTATAGTTGATGAAAGAGATCGTGAAACATTGCTTCCTATAATTTTCCAAGAAATAGAACCTGAAACAACAATTTATTCAGACGAATGGAGAGCTCACAGTACTCTTAAAGTTCATGGTTTTCTTCACCAAACAGTTAATCACTGCAAAAACGTTATAGATATACATACAGGTGTTCGAACACAGACTATTGAATGCTTATTGAAACACATGAAAGTGAAATATGGAATCAGAGCTCGAGGAGCGACCAGGATCTTCTTGAAAGACAGTTGCAAGAAGAATGGTGGAGATCCGTCAATCAAAAAAAATGTTTAGAATGTTTTTTACGAGATACAAAAAACATTTTTGTAAAAAACTAAAGAAATATTATGAACAAATGTTAACAAACAGGCTATTGATCAGGTTAGTAACGTAAGTTTGTAGATTTGTTACAGTGGCGAAGCGTCATAGGAGACAAAGAGACAACGTCTCCCCACTTAGAAATTAGAACACGGTAAAAATAAATAATTATTATTTTGTTATATAAAATATTTAAAAATGTGAATTTTATTTTATATCAAAAAATATATGATGTATGTTTCAGTATTTGTTAAAATCGGTTGTTCGTTGTATCTTGTGTTGTAGAGTTATAGAATTCTTGAAATATATTAGAAGCCCGCGATACGGCCGTACGTACGAGCTGGCGATACGGGTCATTCGAAATATGCTATTACATCTAAATCTAATAAACGTTGCGACACAATGTCTCGCAAATATGGGCGCGTGGGTACAGGGGGAAAGCTAATGTGAGTGGGGGTTTACTATGTACGCTATGAGACACGTCTCGCCGTTCGTAATTACCTCAGTGCCCAATATTTATGATCGACGTCGCCGTTGCATTGTCACGGTATCGTGAATCGTGATAGATACGTCGTACGTGTTTCGTAATATTTATTGTTTCATATTGTGATTTGTCCTCATGGGCCATGGGCTGATTATTCAATTAATGCCATTTTTAACGATGGAATTATTAAGAGGACGTGATACCCGCATGTGTTGTCTCCGTCTTAAGCTGGGCGTCCACTAGGTCAGAGAGGTCGGCGCGGCGCGGTGCGGATTTTATCCGGACATCCGTCCATATAGCGCGGCGCGGCGCGATAAGATGTTAAATTATTCATAGTTTGTTATCATTTTATAAGTTTTATCAATTTTATTTTGATACATTACTTAATTTTTTTTTTTTAATAAGCAAAATTGTGGATAATATATTATAATATCTATATTTGGTGTATACATTGTTGATATACGTTATTTGTTTTACGTTTATATTATTAAACTATTAATCTTACATAAAAAATGGAATCTTCTGATTCTGAAGAAGAAATACTATTCCTTGCTACTGTGATAGAGGCAGAAGAAGAGGAGCAGAGATCAAAAAAAAAAAGATGTGGGTCCATGAAATAAATTCTAAACGGCTGATATTTGGTGAACATA
>NC_042494.1:41424804-41438804 GCF_005508785.2 Acyrthosiphon pisum | reverse complement strand
CCCCCTCCCCCCGTAACTACGCCACTGTGAGTATCTTAAGATGTATAAAAAATTTACAATTTTAAAATACTCATAACTCGCGTTTAAAATTAAAATATACTAAAAAGCATATATGAGGTTACCTAGATAATAATCTTATCTTTAGATTTATAAGAGGTCAATTCACTCTAATTTTTAAATTAACGGAGCTACACGTATTCTGCTGAGCGTACAATTTGCTTTGTTACGCACTTGTAAGACGGAGACAACACATGCGGGTATCACGTCCTCTTAACTACTCATACGTAAAAAAAATTCGTACATTTGCATTTGTTATTATATTAAATTATCATTTTAAGGAAGTTGTAACGTTTCTAATTTTTTCAATAGAATATTTCAGTTCATTTTTAGTTTTTGAACATTTATTTCTTACCATATAGATAAAATTAAAATGGGAGCTCAAGGCATATTACTGCCATTTTTTTTTTAGTGTCTTCCCAACCAAAAACCTCACGCCTCGCTACTGGATTTGTACCTATGTGATTTTTTGGTAGATAACATACGACACGTGTGCGTAGATTTGTGTAGATATGATTTTCTTGGTATATAGAATACGACACGTGTGTCAAGGCCAACATGTATCATTGCACTACGTGTAGATATCCGGAATCCTATTGCGACGACCGTTTTTCGACGAGTCATTTGAGAGTACATTTATTAGTGTGTTCGTTACCGTTATTTCCCATGTTTCTGTGGAATATAAACTAAACATAATAATATGTTAGTGTAATTTGTAATGCATACCTAAACCAAAATATATCGTTGCTTGATACTTGAACGATATATTTCGGGCTATATAATTCGAAGCCACGTAAGTATATTTATTTATTGTAGGTAGAATTGTATTTCCTAAATTGTTAAGATAAACTATAATATTATATTAATGGGAAACATTTAAATAGATTTTTTTAATTTTGTTACCAAATTATCATTAGAATCATTATATTAATATAATAATTAATAATATCCATATGAAATTATATCATAAGCCTACAGGTTATAAGTCAGCAGTCCATATACATTCCATTAAAATTTGTTAAAAATTAATGAACATTTGACATGTGTCATGTTTAAATGTTTGTAAAAGATTAAAAAAGTCAAAGAAAAATAACGACCGTAAGTAGTGTCATCTATACCTATAGTGATCATTATAAAATAGTTTTACTGCAAATGATAAATAATACAAATTAAAAACAATTTTTAACTAAACCTAAAATAAGTGGGTAATAAACAACAATAAAAGAACAGATGCAGTTTTTTTAGTTTTACTCTTGTAGTAAAAAAACATATTTTTTTTAGTATTCTGTGATTGAATTTTACATACATTTAAAAAAAAATATAAGAAAGCAGGTAAGTGGATGTTGCTCTGCTGTACAGTAGGTTACAAGTGGTTCATTGTATAATGGGTTGTATTAGACTTGAATTCAATGATAAAATATCATTGTATAAGAAAAACGATTCTGAACGGAGACGGTTTGTCAGTCTGGATATTTTATATTGTTATTATTTATTTTATCATGTAAGTTGAATTAATATTATAATATTATAATTTTTTATTCGTTTCTATGGTGATAAGCAAAGCGTTAGAAATTGAAATCCCATTTTTAGCGTTTTTTCGTAATTTTTCGGTGATTTTTCCCGTGGCATTAAAAACTATTGAGAGAATCAGAAAATGACCTCTCTAAAGTACCATCTTGATCCAATTTGCTAGAAGATAAAGTACTATATGTTGAAATCGAAGCACTCCTTTTGGAAGAAATTTCGTACACAGGATATAAAAATAAAAAAAATAAAATAAACACCATTGTAAAAACAATAGCTTCCTCGCTCCGCTCAGAATCTAATATAGGTAGAGAATTTGTTATTTTTAATTTAAAAAAATTCACAATTTTTCTATACGCTTAATCGATATAGAGAAAAATGTTACATCAACTTTTATATGCTGTAATAAATAACAATAATAGCATGTCAAATACCTCTAACAAATCCCATCACAATAGCTTCCGCTGATCTTCAACTAAAACAATTTGAAATGTACCAAAGTAA
Source organism: Acyrthosiphon pisum (assembly GCF_005508785.2). Lineage (NCBI taxonomy): Eukaryota > Metazoa > Arthropoda > Insecta > Hemiptera > Aphididae > Acyrthosiphon > Acyrthosiphon pisum. The sequence goes on along the minus strand of NC_042494.1, from coordinate 41,436,719 downwards.
TTTAATTTCACAAGATCGCTTTTTTTCAGAATGTAATGCCTACATTCTTTTTAGAACAAGAAAAGAAATAGTGTAAATGTTGAAAATCATGCTTTTTAACATTTTTAGATTAATACTATTACGCAATAAAACATCCAAAAAAGTGTTTTTTTCTTAATTCATTATTATTGAATAAATTAATGTTTAAAATAGCAATCTAACTATTCCGGTAAACGTTGGTATTTTGGGAGGTGCGATCGGCTCTGGCGGCACTTTTTTATAAGAACATATCTATCTTACTTTATTTTATTACGATATTATAAATTATAACATAATATTTTTAACCCTTATATGATCCTAGCTTGTTTTTTATTATTAAGACAGGCCGTCTTTTATTTGAATAAATTATACCTATATCACAATTTAAAAGGAATTTGTAAGTAATATAGATTAGGCATTTGATATAGGTACCTAATCCTCGGGAAATAGAAGGCGGAATTGATGAGTATCTTAAACATACATACAATAATCGTATTGTATACCTACGTTTTATGTTACCATGAAGACTAGAATATTCTATATATTCTTATAGTCTTCATGATGTTACATAGCCACGTAGGTATTGATGTTACAATAATGTATCCTTATCAAATACGACTTTGTCCACATTCAGTTTGTTTGAAAATTATCAAACATTGGAAAAATATTTATAAGACAAAGCTCTCGGAAAAACAAATGTTGAGTGTACGTATCTACTTCCTTTCAGATGTATATAAAAATACTAACTATAAACTAGGTTAGGTTAATTAAAACAATTGTTAAGTAGGTATCAAAATAAAACTTGTACTTCATTTATTCGCCATCATAAACACCTATAGGACTTTGGTTTTTATAATTTTGTTTGTACAATACATTTGTTTGTTTAAATACTAAGCTGATAATATTATTCAGCATACAGCTTAGATCATATTATTATAGGTACTAGTATATGACCTAAGGTCACAGATTTCTATAATATTATGTAGTATAGAAGTCTGTGTCTAAGGTACAAAGTATTAACTGGATACACATTGCAATCAAAAACTATTCTCAAATTTGAAGATTTTTTACGTAGGTATAGTATGGCGTAGTTACACAGACCGTATACTTACACAAATACAGTCGGAGCAACAAAAATTTTCAAATTTGAGAATAGTTTTTGATTGCAATATATATCCAGTTAATACTTTGTGGGTCAAAAGTAGAAAATTCCAAGTACTTAAAAATAATCTGGAAGTTAATTATAGGAATACCAAATACTTAAACATAAAAACATTTTCTAGAAATACCTTATGTACTTTTCAAAATAATTTTACACTTTTTGACGTACTTATAGACATTCAAATTGTTTTCTAGTAACAATTATAACATTACCATAACATATTAACATTTAAAGGTATTTAAAATAAATAGTTATTTTATAGACGTAAAAGTGGCTTTACAATTTAAGAAAATTCATAAAAATGTTTTGTAGTTGTAAGAAAATTTGTAAAATATTCAATTTGAAAACATAGATTCAAAAATTTAATAAAGACTCCTTATATGTAGTTCTTACAACAATGTATTTGATAAAATATTTTGATTTTTGTTTTGACTCACTTGTTAAATAAAAAATATTGTAATGAATATTTAAGTTACCTATTATATTTATTATTATAAATTTTCTTTTTTTTTATCGTAATAGTTTTAAGTATATATTACCTCTTAAATAATATCTGTACTCATTACTACTCTGGTGTGTTATATTTAAATAAATAATATGCATAATAAATATCAAAACTACCAATTTAAAATTATTATTATTTTTTAAATATTTATTGTATAAAATATTTAGTATTGAATAAATGATTTGATTGGAATGTCAATTTTTTTCCGTGCTTCTAAATCACAGAGTTCCATAATAACTACTGCTTGAACTACTTCTGCCCCAGTTTTCCTCAGTAGTTTAACAGCAGCTTCAAGAGTACCTTAAAAATATTAATGGAAAATTAGCAGGTTAGGTGGGCTACATTCATGTACTTCTTCAATTTAAAATAATTCATATGTTTTTAAACAATGTAAGAAATAAGTAATAAGCTATTTAATTTAATCGCATACCTCCAGTTGCTAACAAATCATCAATGACCAGAACTCTTTTTCCTTCTTTTAAGACATCTAATTGAACTTCCAATACATCCTGAAACAAACCTTATTTTAAACCACGTATTTTCTTGATTAAAATATAATGTAGAAACAAATGCACTCGTTAATTAAATTAAATTAGCAAGTAATGAAGTAAATAACAGTTAACATTTTTGATGTTTTGATTTTTGAGGTGAATTATATTTAGTTTAATTTAGACATATCTTATTATTAAAAAAAAACATTTGATCATACAATTGGCTTCATTTTTCAATAAACATGTAAACAAAAATGTTAACTACATAGTTTGAGATTGATAAATAATTCATACAATACAATGTATTGTACTAGTATCTGAATATATCTCTAATATCTTGTAATATATTTTAGTAAAATACTTGTGATATGATTTTTTCTGAAGAAATATTTCAATTGCAATGCAGATTAAATAGAACATTTTGAAAGATTGAAATTAAACTACTATTATTTTTAAGTATACAACGTAAAATGTATTATTTAATACTTTAATTGTATAGGCTTGTATTTTAGAAAGGGTTTATATTTACTATGTTTTTTTAAGCATTTAAATTAAGATAACTAAAATATTATGCATACTAAATGCTAATGTTAATAACAAAAGTAAATTATCTAGTTAATTTCTTTCTATATTATACATGATAAACTCTCATTATTTATAAGACAATTATTCTTTAATACATCTTCATGGTTGTTAATAATATTGATACCAATTAGGTATAATACATATTTTAGTATTTTATTTTATCAAATGAAATAAAACACAAATTAATCTTATAATGAACCTATTACATTTCATAATTCACACATAAACATTAAACAAAATACAATTTATAATTACTTTAGCATATTCCAAACTATACTCTAGTTGAGCTACTTTTCCAGGTAACTTTCCCTTCTTCCTAACCGGAACACAGGGAACATTTAAGTACAATGCCATTAAAGTGCCCAACAAAAATCCTCGAGCTTCCAACATTGCAACACAGTCAACTTTACCAGCGATTTCAACCGCATATTTTTTCAAAATATTATTCAACAATTGTAATCCATCAGTACTTTGGAAGACATTGAATATATCTCTGTAAATATAATTGCATATTTCATTATTCAAATTTAATTATTTAAGCTTAACTCACTATTAAAACTATAATTGGTTTATTATCAGATAATACAAAATACAGTAGAAAACTTTAATGATACACCTATTTACAAGAGTTGGCCTTTTAACCAACAATTTAAAAAAAAATGTTAACATTTCTAAGGTCACCTAGAAATAATAGTTTTATACATTCTACAATATTAAAATGTAAAACGATCAATACCTAGCTAATTGATTTCGTAGCAAAATTATTAAGTAAAATATCTATGTCTATTCTATATGGGTATTTTTATGAATCGTAATATAATTAGTAATTATTTAATATTTTAATATTAAATCAACATATAGATAATGTTTTCTTTCTATCATTCAAGGTTGGTAGATAACAAGACATTAAGCACTCAGATTATAACCTTGATTATAATAACTACAGGAGCGACATAAAATATTGTAAAAGTGATATCATCATTCATCGATCAAAAAATTAAGTACCCACCTAAACAATATTCCAGGCAGAGGGAAGTCTGGATATGACTTGATGTAACTCTGTAATGCTAGCGCATCATCTTCAATACTGGTAATCGACATTTTAATTAACTCCAGTAGAAATCCCTCAACGATCACAAACAATCCAATAAGAACCTGGAACTGAACAAGTCGACATTTTAATAATCACTACACGTGTTGAAATCAAAAGAAAATTACCTGGTGCTGACAATGTCCACTCAAAGTCTGTCACTAAATTAACGTTTATATTCTCGATCAATTTGCTAGCGTCTATGTGGATGTTATCTTAATGGATTTAAATGATGACGACACGTCATGACTCCGATAAATTGCATATCGCTCTGAAGTCTAATAAGACCATATAAGACGCCACCATAATTAACTTGGCCTTTCAGAAACATTTAAAATAAATAAATACAACTCATTGGTAACTGATAACTAATAACTGATAAGAGTCCACTAGACCATTGAGTAATATTACTCTATGCACTAGACACTTGTAGCACAGACTATATGACTCATATTGTCTGTGCTTGTAGTTAAGTAGCATATATACATGTTTAGTAGCCACTTTTTATAACGACTTAAGATAATAAATTCTGAACAGAGCGATCTGCCATGGTCAGGAGCGTAGCCAAAGGGGGGGGTTATCAGATCACAACCCCCCCCCATGAGTTTTTTAAAACCCCTAAAAAAAATGGCAAAAATATTTTTCAAGATTAAAAAACTTTAAACTTGATACTGACATTTTTTTTATTTTTTTTAAAAAAAAAATCTATCATCAAACCAATTAAACTTGCCTTCAACTATTTCGTTAATAAAAGTTTTGATTCTATTCTATATAATATGTATTTGTATTTGTATAATTATATACGTTGATAAAATATTAACCTTTAATTGTATAAAAATTAATAATTATATTGGTTTTCAGGCAATATTTCTGTTATTCTCCAGAGTCACGATTATCAGTACCTAATATCTAAATTTAGATTGTGTTTTCGTCTATTTCTAGCGAAATTAAAATTTTCCCCATTAGCCCGAGACATCACAGTCGACGTTATTACATTTGTTATTTATATTTTATACATTCGTGTGAAAAAATGTCTGCTTCGTCATACATGGAGTAATGCTAACCTTTTAGCGATTTATATAAATATAGGTAAGTTTACCAACAAATATTGGCAAACCCCCCCCCCCCCCCCATGAGAAAATCCTGGCTACGCGCCTGGTCATGGTATTTTACAATGATGTATTGATAATTTATGTGTTTTATTTTTTTTTGTGTATGTACTATTCATACACGATTTGTTAGAAGAAAAAAAAAATTTGATGTTCAACTTCAATAGGTATATTTTCTAAAAGGAAATTGAATTAGTTGGTACTACTGGGAATTAAAAATTTAAAATGTCCTCATTTCATTGTTTTTCTAAATGATTGGGAAAAAAAAAAATTAGTATAAAACAGGAATTAGGTATTACTCAAAACCCGATTTGACAAATCTCAGCATAATTTTTTTTATAGACATGAAGTTCAAATTTGAACCAATTTAGATATTTGAACGAAGAAATTACAATTTTAATTATTTTGTTCTAACTTGAAATTCAAAAATATTATTCGTAAAATTCTTTAAACTTTTACATACCTATCTGGCTATCCAGTATCCATCATTATAATATTATTATATTTTAAATACCCAATGAGATTTTTAAAACATTTAGATTAATTTTAAGTTATTGCTTATTTATTATTTACGAACCTATTCACGCCAATCTACAGGTGGTCTTGACTCAAAAGTTACTAATAATAAATTATTACCTATAGCTAATAGGTAGGTTTAATGACTAAGGCTCATATTTATACCTATGTATATACATATTTTTACTGTAACTAAATAATTTAATTTGGGCAAATGATAAATTCGTTTCAAATGATTGTAACAAAATGATCAATATAGGTACCTACTTAATATTACATATTTTTACATATTTCGTCATAAAACATAATTTTACATATTTCTCAGTTAATTTTTGTTTTTTACATATTTACACAATCTTAATAATACACGATTGTATTTGTCAATGTATAAAGTTATAATTTTGTGACAATTTCGTGTTTATTTTAGTACATGACGTATAAAATAATACGAGAGATGATATAATCTACTTTATGGTCGTTATGGATAATTTCTATTCATTTATACAAAAACACGTTAAGGCCCGGGAGAGGCGGACTGCACAAGAAAATATGAATAGTGTATTAAACGAGAATCCCGATTTAAACTGCCTAAATGTAATCAAAAAGACCCAATGCGTAATAAATGGGATGTTATTACAGGCTGAGCTCACTCCTTTGGACATTGAAAATATGATATTATTTGCACCCATTATATCTGTTGGGATAGAGCGTTCTTTTAGTCGGAACAAATCTGTGTTAAGACCAAATCACAGTGATCATTTAACTTCGACAATTTGAGTATGTAGGTATATTATGATATACCTGATCTAATTTCAATAAAAATCCAAGATAAAATTTAATTATATATAAAAATTGTACCTACCTACTTTTTAAATGTTTTATTACAAATATATAAAAATCTGAGCACTATACTTATAAATTCTATATATTTAAACTAAAACATATTTTTTTGGGAATATTTTGATTTGTTTTCGGATTTGTTTACGGACATTATCAGTTTCCAATTTTTCAAGTTTTTTTTTTCTATAAATGTCAGTTAAATTTTATTTGTTGTGTAAAAAGCTTGAAAAAATAATACAAAGCTCCTACTATATTGTTACAAAGGCGTTTGAAAATTATTAAAAATCCATGGTTAAATTTTTTTTATTAGCATTTCAAGTTAAAATCTTGACAAACTACGTAAAAATCACGAAAATGTGCAAATTATTTTGAGTTAGAAATTTGTGAACAATTTTTTTTAAATCTAAGATTTGAAAATTTAATGCAAGATTCCTCAAAGTTTGTCTACCTTTATCAAAAAAAAAATGTCTACAAGAAAGTTTTTTTTTTTTTTTATTTTTAGAAGAAAATATACAATCTATATCATCGTGGACATAATAAGCATATGTGCAATAAGAAACAATAATAACATGAATGGCTTGAGGAGGGAGGCCCACCAGTGTGGGTACCCTCTAACTTGGGATGAATACAAGATAAGTTAAATTAAATTTTTATGAGGGTTTGAAGTTCATATTTTTACAACATAAAAATTGTCTAGCTTACTGTACAGCAGAGTGGTTACTTAATTTCTCCCTTTTTTTTAATATAATGAATAATTATATAAAATTGAATATTTGAATTCATATTCTGTCCTATTAATATTTAATTGTAATATACATAGTACTGTAGTACACAATTCAACGATAAAAAAAATCAACTATTATTTGTTATTAGTTTTTACCAAGTTTGTAAATCAACAAAATATAGTGTATTATGTATATTGTATATACACTATAAATAAGTAGATAAGTATTTTAAATTATAACCCATCAATGTATAAAATATTTAAATTCAATCAATATTTTGGAAAAATCAATTACACTATTATTTAACAACTATATTATGGAATATTTATATAATATTGTGTTTATGCAAAAGGTACAATTTTTTTTTTTTTTGTAAATAACAATGATATTAATAACAATATCTAATAAGATATAGTTATTAAATACTACATAGTAAAATATAAAAAAAAATAAAATAAACAATTTCTTTCAACAATTATTCAGACATTAATGATATCATTGGAAAATTTAATCTTTTACGTCCTTCTAATTCTAATTTTTCCATCAATACTAATCCTTGTATAATTTCGCCACCTGCTTTCTCTATTAACTTTGAAGCGGCTTCTAATGTACCTATTTAAAAATCAAAATGTATTTAATTAAGTTACATACTGACACTGAAATTTCTATTTAAAATAAACATAGGTAATGAATTGCATAGAATTTCTTTTTTATAAGTAATAAATTGTTATTTAAAACTTAAAAGTATAAACTAAATTCTTTTTTTATTAGATAAAATAGAGTATTTTCAATATGTAATACTTATATACAATAGAATAAGTAAATTTGATAGCTAATATAAAGTACATAACATGAAATGGGGTGAGGAGGGAGGCCCACCAGTGTGGATACCCTCTAACTTGGGGTAATATAAACTAGGTAAGTTAAATGAAGAAACTGTATTGGAAGATTACAAAATATATGTGATCCTATAATAATTAAATTACTAGTTGAATATTTTAAAACCACCGTGTATAAATCTAGTAATAAATGTACCTATCACTAATTCAATTTTAATATACACGTAATATATTGAGGTGAATTACAATTTTTAAATTTTTCCCTCCCCTGGCTGCTGATTAAGCTTTGGATATGTTACTGCTACTAGATACATTAATATTCTATTATAAAAATTATCTTTTATTTATTTATTTATTTAATGTCTGAACATTTTAATTTACAATTATGTAATATTAAAAATACATTGCTATTGAATTATTTGAAATTAGAGTCCACATAAAAATACATTTTAAGGATTAGTTATTTTTAAAAAATAATTTAGAAAGAAACAAAGTATTTATGTAATTTTAATAGCTCACCATAATATGCCAAATAATATAGTCAATTATTATTTTATAAATTATCTTTGATGACAACTATACAATTTAAAATAGATGCATAAAGCTTTCTTTTTATAATTAAAAAAATATTTAATAGTTCTCACCCTGACCCTTAGTTTCAACATTTTATTTTTTTGTGGAACCTTAAAGAATTTTTCTTATAGGTTACTTTATATTATGTTAGCAACCTAAATAATCAACTAGCCACCAAAGAATTAGCAACGTCCAGAAAAAATTGCTAGTATAAACTAGAATGAGGGCTAGATGATCAGTCATTGAACTATAATATATCCTAAAAGTATATTAATAATAGCAGAAATAGACAATAGTAAGGTGTCATTATTGACGCAACATTTCCCAGAATAGAATTAATCGCAGTGCTTTCAAAGTTTCATAAATTTAATCATATCTTGAAACTAGGTATGTTTTTTAGTATGTTTCTGCGAATAAGCTGTTAATAGTTTTAATTAAAATATTGTATTTTAAAATATGAAAAATGTCTTGTGATCTAGAATTTTACCAACAAAATCTAGAAAATAAATATTTAATATAATCATTAATACTAAGTTGTTAGTTGTTCATAGGCGCAATTAGCGTTTGAGATTTGGGGGGGGTCTAATAAGACCTTACTGTGATAATATTGAATAAGCTTAAAACAAAATGTAGGAAATGTTTGGGAGAGCTATGGACATTTTTGGGGGCGCATAGCCCCTAAAGCCCCCCCCTATTTGTGCCTATGTAGTTGTTACTGTAAATATGTCCATTTTAATGTGTTGTACCATATATCTTATTATAGATCAAACAAATACATAGGTATTGTAAAAATTAATTAGTTGTATATACCTCCAGTTGCAAGGAAATCATCCACTATGAATATCTTCTGTCCTTTTGTAATACTGTTTAATTGTACTGTCAATATATCCTGAGCATAAATATATAAAATTATTTTAATAAATTTCAAACAAATTGATTTTATGAAAGCAACTGTATAATAATACTATAATAATACTATAATAGTTAATTACTTCTCCATATTCCAAAATATATGACATTTCAATGACAGGACCTGGTAAATTTCCTTTTTTACTAACAGGTATGCATGGTACATTGAGTTGTAAAGCAAGTATTGGAGCAAAAATAAAACCACGAGTCTCCAACATTGCTATACAGTCAACTTTGCCACGTAGTTGATCAGAAATTTGTTTCAATATTTTCTCCAACAATTTTATTCCATCGATGTGGCTTAACAATGATAATACATCCCTGCAAAATAAAAATATATTCTATGTAAATTATAATATTTAAAATATTTAAATTCTTAAGTGTGATAATGGTCATAAGGAGTTTGAGAGTTACTGTGTTTTTGAATTTAATCATAATATTAAAAAAATAATGATTCTGTGTAAATCTCTGCTAACCCAATAATGGTCTATATTTTATTTATAATGATGGATGCAATGACAAACAAATTATACAATACCTACTTGCTTAATGTTAAGATAATTAATAGTTATAAGTTAAATGTCTTTACTGCGGTTTTCGTTTTTACAATTTGATGTAGGTACCTACCTAGATTTAAAAATTTTAAATTGCTGTGATATTTAAAAAATTAGCTGTTTACGGTACAATTTATTTACTGTTTCTACTTTTGAATTTATAAAGAAACAATAAAACATCTTTAATATTTTTTACTATCTTAAAATTATAGTAAGATTATAAAAACAAAAAAAAAATCATGCAAGAAAGAACAAGTTATTAAGTTGTTCTTTCAACTCACAATCGTATAGTAAAGGTTACATTATGAGACCTATATTGGTTTTAACATAAGCGTGCGCTTTATAAATAGACAAATTTCAATTAAATACTAAAAAGAAATTAATTTATAATCAAAAAAATGTATTTACTTATACAAGATTCCTGGTTTAGGGAAGTCTGGAAAATATTCAACATATTGTTGTAACATATTAATGTTATCCTCCAATGGAATTGTTGATGCCATGATAAATGTATTTGTAGATTTAAATCTTGTAACGAAAATATTTGATCTTAAATTGGTAACTAAAGTTGAAATAAAATTTAATGTTAGGTATGTATTAAAATTTATTAAACATTGCTGCACCAAAGTACCTATTTTTTTTTTTATAGAACACCTAAAACGATTCACGAGCACTGTTTTAGTAGTATTTCATTTTTATTGATATCTGAATTTGATAGCCATTGATGACATTTTAATATAGAAAACAGTCATACAAAAACAAATTAAACTCAATAATAATATGCTATTGTACTACTGTAGTCAACGATCACAAATTACGATAACACTCAAAGAAATAACTACGCAATTATTAACGGTATACGTGATTTGATATTTGGAATTTTATCTCTAAATTGAATTTAATTGTAATTCGTAACATTCAAAAGTCAAAACAATCATAATATTATCTTATAATAATAGACCGACGTAATTCTCCGACTTATGTATCTTATTTTAAGGTATGTATCAGCAAAATGTAAATAGTAATCAAATTGGCCAAGTCAATAAAATATTCAAGTATACGCCGACTACCTATTAAGGACTAAAGAATTACTGATTGGAATTCGGAAAAAAAAAGTACAAAACCGTTAACTTTGTTTTGATTTGTTAACCACGCGACTATTGATACTAGAATCTACAGGATACAAATGCCGCCTGTCGTTTAAATGAAAACGCACGAGTAGCATACGGCATACGTATGATACGCATTCATGTCATGTGAAAGAGCCCCAAGGTTTATAGATTATACAATATACATGCTCTATAAACCTGGAAACGGTCTGACGTAGTGAACTGGTAATCCTTATCACATTATCAGTTCAATTGTATCACCTGTGGAATAAAAAAATAACTGTAATCACAGATTATATTAAATATTTCTTTATTTTTTTTTTTATTAATTAACCCGTGGCAACTTAGGCCATTGGGTGGTTTTTAACTGTGGGGAGGGTGCTGTAGGGTTAAACACGACGTGTGTTTGTTAGTTTGGCAGATTTTTTAGTGGGCACCCGTAGCCCGTAGGTATCTGCCATGTCCGGGTGGGGGATAGCGGCACTTCTCTCCAGACACCGTGAGTCCGTGACTTGTCCGGAGAAATATGCCGCTCGCAACCGAGGTTTTGACTTAAATATTATAATATATTATTATATTCTGTTTTATATATTAATCAATAATCTGTCAAACAGTGCTGTAATGGGTGTATTAAATTAGAATTCAATGATAAATCATTGCATTCGAAAAACGATTCAGAGGCGAGACTGTCTGTTAGCTTATTATTATTTAAATATATAAATTGCTAATTGCTATTAATTATTATAGTAATTTATTTTACTATTGAACATTAGTAATACGGAATTAACAGCTATAAATGTATTAAAGCATAAAATGTATTAATCTTAATAGTTTAACATATCATGTTGTAACTATTAGTACCAGTGCCGGTTTTAGTGGTGGATGTGGGG
>NC_042494.1:41417134-41424754 GCF_005508785.2 Acyrthosiphon pisum | reverse complement strand
TCTACTTTTGTATCAAATTCAAGCGTGTAATGTTTTAGGTAAAATCGAAAACATTTAATTATTTTAAAATTTCCAAAAGCTGTAACTCATTCAATTTTAGGTTTAGAACTATGGTCAACGGATCAAAATTACTTAGAATAAAATAATCTATCCATATCCGGTGACAAAAATAGGTGTTGCTATTTAAAAAAAAAATTTGTATTGCGCATGCGCATACTACAAGAGTTAAAAATTTGAAATTTGTCCTTAAATGTGTTCTTCAGTACCCCTTAGCCATTGCAGCAAACCGTATTTCAATCTAAGATTATCGGGCCGAGATATTTAGTGGTACATTTAAAACGGGACACACTGTATATTAATCACTAATCTGTCAAACAGTGCTGTAATGGATGTATTAAATTAGAATTCAATGATAAATCATTGCATACGAAAAACGATTCAGAGGTGAGACTGTCTGTTAGCTTATTATTATTTAAATATATAAATTGCTAATTGCTATTAATTATTATAGTAATTTATTTTACTATTAGACATTAGTAATACGGAATTAACAACTTTACTATAAATGTATTAAAGCATAAAATGTATTAATCTTAATAGTTTAACATATGTTGTAACTATAAGTACACACGGAAAAAAATAATTTAATACTATTAACAAAATAGTTTTGTAATATGATTTATAGCTAGAGTAACACAAATATATTAGTCACAACCATAAATACTATAGCCATTATTGAAGTACATTGTAATAGCTACAACATTTTTTTTGTTAATTGATGTTTTAATCATTTAACCAAATTATTAATAAGAATAGCATATGTATTGTAATAGCTACATAAAGTATTATTTATTTTGCAAAATATAATAGTTAAATAAAAGTTATAAATCCCCCCCCCCCCCACGCCGAAGTAAATTGTTGTATTACAAAAAAATAACTAAAATCGTTATTCTTTTTTAAATATTAAATTTTATTAAATATATTTGTGGAATTTCGTTCAACCTTTTTGTAATTGGCATTTAAATAAAACTTTTTTTTTTTTATTAATGAGTAAAAGACATCTACAATCTATACAATGTGTACATTAATTAGATGAGATAAAAGAATACAAAACAAGTAACAATGAAAAATAAAACTAAAAATCGAAAATGTCAAATGTCTATAAATAACTAAAAAAGTGACAAAAAATATAATAAAAGTTTTATCATGTGCGAAAAATTCTATTATTAACATTTTATAAAAATTTCAAGAGTGCAGTTATTCGTTTTTGAGTTACATCAAAGATACAATATCAATTTTAACAAAAACCGGTTTTGTCAAAATATTCCTGTTTTTCTTAATTTGTTTTTGAAGATATATGCAATATCCACTGAATGTTTATACAAGCATTTTCTATACACAATACAATTTTCAAAATTTTTTTTTTCTAAGAATGTCGATAAAATTTTATTTCCCGAGTAAAAAAACTTGAAAAATTAATACAAGGCTCATAATATAATGACATTTGAAAAATATTAAAAATTCATCGGCAACATTTTTTTTTTATAAGCATTTTAAGTTCAATTTTTTACAAAATTTATCGAATTTAAAATTTAATAATTTTTTTGTAGTTAAAAATGTATAAAATGTTTAAATTTTACAACTAAATATTGAACATTTAAAACAAGGTTCCGCGTAAATTGGTTATATAAAAAATAATAAATTACTTTATTCACAATAATATTATCAAGTATCATTTTTCTTATGCAATGATATTATATCATTGAATTCAAATTTAACACCATCCATTACAGTGACCCACTTGTACAGTAGAGCAGGGCGACACCCACTTGTCCACGTTTTTTTAAACGTATTTTAAGTCATTTAAAACAAAATTTTTCTGAAAAAGAGTTATATTTTACTATTTTTGCTCTGTATCATTTTCTAATTTTTAACTTTTTTATGACAAAATGCATTTTTAATTCTTTATTCCAAAGCAGAATATTATTTTGAAATCTTCGATACATTAAAATTGGCTTTTGGACTGTATTATAGTCTATTGTAGGGTTGTATAAATAATTGATAAATATTATGGTTCAATAAATTAAATAATGATTAATGGACCACTAAATCATATTTATGTAACTGTTAGCTCACCATTAATTTGTTAAATTTTAAGTTATTGTTCATGCAAACTGGCGTAATATGAGTTATAGTGCCTAAAGTTTAGATGAAATACATATTATAAGTTATAAACTATTACCTATATAAATAATAATCAAATTACCTATTGTTCGATATTTGATTTTTTAGGATCAAAATACCCCGAACAATATTCTACTTTGGAGTATGAAATTTAAATTATATGCTGGCATTCGGATCAAACGGGCCACTCTGAATAATATAATGTTAATGTTCAAAATTGAACAAAACTAGGTTCCCTTTTAAATTAATAAAGTAGTTTATCTTGTTAGGTACTAACGTCTCCTATAATACCTTATCACAAATTAATTACTATTGTTGTATAAAAAAAAAACCAAACCATAATTGCTAGTCACATTAATGCTTAATCTTTTTTTATATATAAATATTAAATACGTTATAAATAAGGGCCATTATGCTATTATGAAACAAACACATCAATCTCGACAATCTGCAGAGAATTGATATATACGGCATAGCATATCATATTCTTTGACAGTTGTAGTTTTTCTATTAGACTAAGTGCGTGTTTAATACATTTATAATAATTCAATAAGTGTTCAATTAATATATCATACAAATTTATGTGACGCATATAGTTTTATTTGCCTGTACTCGGTCTACTTCTCAAACTGTAATCTGAAGCTGGGATACCTATACGATTCCAAAAACTACTTTGAATGAAGACAAAACCAAGCATTTCAAAATCTTTTTTTGAATTTTGTAATCAACTTGATCACATGATACAATACCATGCAGATATCTATCACTCAATTTTCAGTTCAATACCTACCTACCGTCTATAAAATACTACAAATCAAGGCAAGCTCATAACTGACATTTTTATATTTAAATTGTATGTATTTTATTGTAATTCTGTATGATTTCTGTTAATTTTTAACTGTGTAGATATTAACTAGAAATACATTTAAGATTAAAATATTACTAACATAAAAGCATATTAAAAATAACAAGTGAAAATAAATTTAAAATTATTATTTAAATCCTAAACTAGGTAAATAGCATCAATATTACAACTGGATAACTTCCCGACAATTTTCTAGAATTTTTGTATTATAAAATAATTTAGGCTTTAGCTGTTATAATCTATAGTAGTGAATAAGTTACCTATATACCTAGACATGTTTCAGTTTAAAATTATTCTATTAATTACTTGTTTGGAAGTATATTGTGGTTTTGCTTATCAATGTCCTAAATCTGTTCCATATTCAACAATACCAAAATTATCAAGAGTTAGTTTACCTGTATCAAATGCACTCGCCCATTTTAAAATCGAAAACGAATTTCTAATAGATTCTAATGGTAGGACAAGATATGTTTGCGTAGAAATTACGCCAGAAATATACGCATTACGGAATAAGACAATAAATAACGATAATGATATACATGTCCAAACCGGAGAAGATTATAAAGAACACATAATACCGCATTCCCTAGGGGGATCAAATCATTCTCTAAATGTATTTTCGCTTAACCAAAATTGTAAGTCGAAGCTACTTAACAGTAGTGTCGAGCAACAACTTGATGAATTACTTACTGAACACTCGCGAATAACATATGTAGCTGAACTTGAATACACATATAATGTGACTGATGTGCGGCCAACACGCATAAACGTAATGTATATGGATGAAAATGAAAAGATTCTAGGATCTGTGAGGATGATAAATTCACCACCAAACACAACCTGTGAAACAATAGATCTAAAAATGCACACAAAAAGTAAAAGGTCTTTTGAACTTTTTGCAAGTCCTACGAATTCGACACATCCTGCAGGGAATTCGACACATCCAGAAAGTTCTACAAAGCCTATAAATTGCATGGCCGGATGTAGGAGGACCGAGTGTTGGGCAAAAGTTGAAGATCGTGATAAGAAATGCAGATGTCATTTTCATTCAGTGCATGCTAATTCTCTTTGTATCGGTGAGTGGTGTTATTGCTGCTCTTACTATTAAAAAAAAAAAAATGTATGATTCATATAATAATGGATATATTTTTCGTAAGAGGTTTAATGACCTTTAATAAAGATTACCACACATTATGTATTATTATTAAGTAGGTAGATAAATAAATAATAACACTGAGTAACTTATACCAATTATTATAATCTATTATATATAAACTCATCTGAATACAAAATGTTATCATATTGTAATTTTCATTGTAAATGCAAATATTGAAATATGATATATCTTTTTACATTTATATGTTATAATTAAATGTATTAGTAGGAATGTTATATTTATGTACCTAATTTGTGAATCTTTTTTTAACCATGGTAAAATAATGTACATAATCGTCTATTCAAATATTATCTTATTATAATCATATTGTATTTTATTTAAATACCTACGCAGCATATTATTATTCATGTTAATATTGTGTTTCGAATTTCGATTGAATAAATGTATGATATAATTGTCATTTTTAACTCTTCGAAAATGTTTTCCCATCATTTAATATTCCAATAAAATAAAATACAGAACGATGGCTGTTAATTTTTATTGGTGTGATTAAAAATTATAAAGAACCCTAAACCTATTCTAATATAGGTACCTATAATTGGTTATTGTGTTATATTGTAATTTAAAATTTAAAGAATAAACCTATAGCAGTTTTGTAAAAATTAAAAAACAATATTTATGTCTCTAATTATAATACCTTGAAAATTATCTTATATACAAGACTGATTAATAGGGCAGCGAAGTTATTGCATTAAAAAACACACTAAATTGATTGCATTATTGCATTAAAATATATTAAAAATTGCACTTATAAATTTAAAAATTGCATTGAAAAAATTTAAAAAAATTTAATTATAATCAATAAAATTAAATATATTAATACATAATAATAATAAAAATTAAATATGAATATTGCTTACATTATTGCATTGCACTACAAATGATTTTTTTAAGTTTTCAAAATCGAATGATCGTCTGTTATCGCACAACAAATTTTTGTATCGGGAGAAACTTCTTTCTACGTCAGTAGTTGTTATTGGCGCGTACTTGAAATAGATTAAATCGTTGTTGGTCAAGTCTTCTGGCAAGCCCTCCATTGACTGTATTTCTCCACTTAGAATTTTTGTTAGTTGTATAATTTTTGTATGTTACTAATTTTATGTAACGGAATATTACTTGACATCAATGCTTTACACAGATCAAACGAAAAATTTGACTTTTTTGTATTTGTTACTAATTGTTCAACTTGTGACTTTGTATTGTTTTTCTTATTTACTGCCCTAGAATGTTTATCTGTTTTTAGATGTTGTGTCACAATATATCGTCTATCGGCACATACTTGCACTTCACACATTTTACAAAAGAGAATACTGCCATCAGAAGAAAATATAGCGTCACCAAATTCTGATACGTAATTTTTTAAAATGGCTGATTTAATCGGTTTGACTTTTGGCATTTTAACGGACGAAATAGACGCGACAAAGTATAACGAACGACTACAGTACGTGCCACAAAAACGTGCGGATGATTTTTGACGATAATAAAATAAATAGACGATAATATATGTTATTGAGGGACAAGTTTTTATCTTAACGACCAAAATGCGATAATCGCTCTATAGAAATAATAAGTAGGTATTACAACAAATATAGAAATTTGTTCACTGCTACGTTTAGTTACTTTTATTTTATATATTAAGTTATATAATCTTAAATGTAAACGAAAATTATCAAAAATAGTTAAAATTGCAGTAAAATTAAAAAAATCACCAAAATTGCATTTATTGCAATATAATTTTTTTTGGTTTAAATTAAGAGTTTAATGAAACATATTTTAAGCTCACTCAGCAATAAATATAACCATTTAAAAAAAACATGCAAATGCAGCAACTTCACTTCCCTACTGATTAATTGCGTTTTTAGAAGTAATCTGCTATAGAAATAGCAGATCCACTAGGCACCACTAAAACCTAAAATTATAGTTACAAAAGGGGGCAAGTGGGCGTCGTTCTGCTGTACAGTAGGTTACAAGTGGGTCACTGTAAATTGTAATCGATGGTGTTAAATTTGAGTTCAATGATATAATATCATATTATCATTGTATACGAATAACTATTCTAAGCAAAGAAGCCAAACGGTCAGTCTATCGCCTATGATATAAACTAAGTAAGTATATATAATAATATAATACTTAATAAGTATATCTGATGATTATTATTGTGAATAAAGTAATTTATTTATCTATTTAACTACGTGGTTTTATCAATCCTTAGATATAAAATTTGAACATTGTATAATGTATATATTTTAAAAAATCAATTTTAAATTTTAAATTTGATCAATTTTGTCAAAATATGATCTTTAAATAATTATTCAACTGCTATCGTAACAATATATCTAGAGCCTTGTATTCAATTTTAAAGCTTTTTTACCTAATGAATAAAATTTTAAATTTTGACCTACTGAATGCACCAACTAGGTTCACTTTTCTATCGTACAAGGTACCTACTGTTCAAGAAAATTGAAGCAGTGATGACAGACACAAAAAAAAAAATAAAAAACATCGATAATGCTACCACCGTTATTCAAAGTAATAAATTTTAAACCTATATCTATATTATACCCAACACTCAATAGGATTGTACGTATATTTTTGTGTATATACCTACATATTATATCCTATCTACGACAGTTATTTGGTATGGGTTCGATAAGACGCTAGGCCTGTAATTGTTGTCACCTAGTATAATAATAATACAGAATACTATAGGTATTACTTATTATAACTTATAACTTCGTCGTTTTTTTCCGTGTCGTTTTTACCGATTACCGAAACTGTATGAAATTATCATAGTTTCTAATGTCTTCACATAACAGTATAAACTGTGAATATGGGTACATAGAGTAAATACCTACATACATTTAGTATGTTTTAAGTATGTAAGTTGTAAGTACCTACATAAATAAATGAAAAAAATGTATCTATTAATAATGTTACTAACAATTATAGAAAATTACAGCTAGGTAGGTAGGTATAGGTATACTTATATTAAATACCAACCCATCAATAATTTTATGACCAAGACACGAGTGAAAAAATTATTAGAACTATCATAGAAAATTAGACTATTGTAGTTATAGCTTATATTTTTAATCCATCATTTTTATTGAATGATTATTAGCCATTACTTTTTATTGTTTCAATTTGTTATTAACATATTAATTATTAAATATGCTAATTACTAAATATGTTTCTTTCTAATGTATGGTTGGTAATTGGTATATGTAATTACTAATTAATGATCTATTTACTCATTGCGATATCTCCTGAAATAATAGAGATATCGTAATTCTGTTTTCTTATTAAGACTCACAGAGGTAAGCACTACAAATAACTAATTTTTTATTTTTTTTTTATGTTTTGGTAAAAAAGTTAAAAAAAATATTGAAGATTG
>NC_042494.1:41409513-41417084 GCF_005508785.2 Acyrthosiphon pisum | reverse complement strand
AAAAAATGTATGATTCATATAATAATGGATATATTTTTCGTAAGAGGTTTAATGACCTTTAATAAAGATTACCACACATTATGTATTATTATTAAGTAGGTAGTTAAATAAATAATAACACTGAGTAAATTATACCAATTATTATAATCTATTATATATAAACTCATCTGAATACAAAATGTTATCATATTGTAATTTTCATTGTAAATGCAAATATTGAAATATGATATATCTTTTTACTTTTATATGTTATAATTAAATGTATTAGTAGGAATGTTATATTTATGTACCTAATTTGTGAATCTTTTTTTAACCATGGTAAAATAATGTACATAATCGTCTATTCAAATATTATCTTATTATAATCATATTGTATTTTATTTAAATACCTACGCAGCATATTATTATTCATGTTAATATTGTGTTTCGAATTTCGATTGAATAAATGTATGATATAATTGTCATTTTTAACTCTTCGAAAATGTTTTCCCATCATTTAATATTCCAATAAAATAAAATACAGAACGATGGCTGTTAATTTTTATTGGTGTGATTAAAAATTATAAAGAACCCTAAACCTATTCTAATATAGGTACCTATAATTGGTTATTGTATTATATTGTAATTTAAAATTTAAAGAATAAACCTATAGCAGTTTTGTAAAAATTAAAAAACAATATTTATGTCTCTAATTATAATACCTTGAAAATTATCTTATATACAAGACTGATTAATTGCGTTTTTAGAAGTAATCTGCTATAGAAATAGCAGATCCACTAGGCACCACTAAAACCTAAAATGATAGTTACAAAAGGGGGGCAAGTGGGCGTCGTTCTGCTGTACAGTAGGTTACAAGTGGGTCACTGTAAATTGTAATCGATGGTGTTAAATTTGAGTTCAATGATATAATATCATATTATCATTGTATACGAATAACTATTCTAAGCAAAGACGCATAACGGTCAGTCTATCGCCTATGATATAAACTAAGTAAGTATATATAATAATATAATACTTAATAAGTATATCTGATGATTATTATTGTGAATAAAGTAATTTATTTATCTATTTAACTACGTGGTTTTATCAATCCTTAGATATAAAATTTGAACATTGTATAATGTATATATTTTAAAAAATCAATTTTAAATTTTAAATTTGATCAATTTTGTCAAAATATGATCTTTAAATAATTATTCAACTGCTATCGTAACAATATATCTAGAGCCTTGTATTCAATTTTAAAGCTTTTTTACCTAATGAATAAAATTTTAAATTTTGACCTACTGAATGCACCAACTAGGTTCACTTTTCTATCGTACAAGGTACCTACTGTTCAAGAAAATCGAAGCAGTGATGACAGACACAAAAAAAAAAATAAAAAACATCGATAATGCTACCACCGTTATTCAAAGTAATAAATTTTAAACCTATATCTATATTATACCCAACACTCAATAGGATTGTACGTATATTTTTGTGTATATACCTACATATTATATCCTATCTACGACAGTTATTTGGTATGGGTTCGATAAGACGCTAGGCCTGTAATTGTTGTCACCTAGTATAATAATAATACAGAATACTATAGGTATTACTTATTATAACTTATAACTTCGTCGTTTTTTTCCGTGTCGTTTTTACCGATTACCGAAACTGTATGAAATTATCATAGTTTCTAATGTCTTCACATAACAGTATAAACTGTGAATATGGGTACATAGAGTAAATACCTACATACATTTAGTATGTTTTAAGTATGTAAGTTGTAAGTACCTACATAAATAAATGAAAAAAATGTATCTATTAATAATGTTACTAACAATTATAGAAAATTACAGCTAGGTAGGTAGGTATAGGTATACTTATATTAAATACCAACCCATCAATAATTTTATGACCAAGACACGAGTGAAAAAATTATTAGAACTATCATAGAAAATTAGACTATTGTAGTTATAGCTTATATTTTTAATCCATCATTTTTATTGAATGATTATTAGCCATTACTTTTTATTGTTTCAATTTGTTATTAACATATTAATTATTAAATATGCTAATTACTAAATATGTTTCTTTCTAATGTATGGTTGGTAATTATTGGTATATGTAATTACTAATTAATGATCTATTTACTCATTGCGATATCTCCTGAAATAATAGAGATATCGTAATTCTGTTTTCTTATTAAGACTCACAGAGGTAAGCACTACAAATAACTAATTTTTTATTTTTTTTTTATGTTTTGGTAAAAAAGTTAAAAAAATATTGAAGATTGCCATTTTGTAGAGTTAATTTTTCTGAAAATATTGACGTTTCAACATTTTAATTTCATTAATTTCCTGATTTTTAATAATTTTTTTAATTAATAAGTAAAACGGCAAAAAACCGGTTTTTGTCCGGGCGGCGAAATAACGAACATTAATCATTTAATATTTTAATTTACTAGTTACCTATTCTGTTAACTTAAGTTAATTACCTACTTATTTTATTTCTATAATATGGACAAGTTTATTATAAAAAAAATAAAAACTGATAATGAGTCAATTTAAAGTAATTAGGTACCTAGGTACCTGCCTTAGTATAAAATATTTAAATTATTCTATGCTGTGTCTATTGAAATACAATATTGCTTACTGTAATACCTACTGAAAAGTTAACTGGAAAGTGCATTTCGTAATTCTCGTAATTTCTTGAATATTGTTACAATATTATATAATCAGGTATACTTTCTATAGAATATTATAAATATTAATGATTGTTTATTTTAAGTCTAAAATATGTTAAAATATTAAAAAAAATAAACTTATTAAACTGATTATTGTAATCATAAATCGTATTTTAAAGAATTAGATAGTTATTTTGTCGTATTTAATAAATATAACTAAAAGGGTCTACATAGGTACATAATAATACACATATATTATTATATTTATAACAGTTTATTTAACAAACCCAATATAATTATCTAAACATATTCAACATTTTTATAAAAACCTCGAATATTCTTATAAACTATTTTGCTACATAAAATTATTATATATAAATTATTCTAATTGATGATGATAACATACTAAAATATTTAAATATATTTCAATTTACTACACACATAGTCTTTTGCTGCTTTTAGTGATTTAAAATAATTATAAAAATTACCTCACTAATTCACTTACAGGGTAAGTGATATATAAAAGTGGTAAGGGGGGATATCGTGTGTTACAACCCCAAGTCCCCAACACGTTTTTTTTTCTATAGAAAACTGTCAAGGCCCAAAAGTAACAGTTAAATTAATAAGTGTGTGGTGTGTTCCCTGAGATCAGAGGTATTTTAGGTCCTGAATATATTAGGTATATCATAATATCCTACCATAATAGGCCATAGTGCCATACCATATTACAAGACAGTAGTATAATATGATCTAAGCATATTACCATGATATAACAGGCTATTTAATTATATACTTATAGTTATATGCACGAATTATAGCATAATATCTGGATATTAATCCGAATTAATAGTGGATAAATTATTATTATCACAGAATAGATACAATTATGCACCATTGTACGTGACCATACAAACCACGAACTACTACATAGGACTGGACACTGTATAAAATAAGGTGGCTGCAAAGTTGTACGGTGGTCGTACGTTCGCTATGTAGCTGCTCTCTGGTGGCATTTTTTTATACTGTGCTGTTGTAAATTATTTTATGTGATAAGTTGTGACTAGTCACTAGTGATAACTGAAAAACGATCAAAAATACAAAAATTCAAATCAACGACAAACTTTTTATATTCACTATTATTTCTAAATAAATGAATGCGTATTACTAGTTACTATGTTTCTACCAATTTGGAAAGTTTTTTTTTTTTGCGTGATTTCTAACTTGCTTTTGATTAGACATACTTGAGTATTGTCTCATTCTCATGGTAATATAATAAGTAATTATAAATTACATATTTAATTAAATATTCATACATTTTTCATATTTCATAAGTCTATATGTATATAAATATTATGTTTATAAAAGTAAAATTCGAAATGTAGTAAATCTAGTACGTCACTAGATAGCATCACAGTCGCAAACGTACATACCCGTACAACTTTGTGACCGGTGTCCCACCCTCCCCTTGCCCGGAGTGTCCAGTCCTATGTAGTAGTAGTTCGTGATACAAACCATAGAAAAAAGATCAAAACGTTTTGATGGGATTTTGGGTTTCAACGTTGGTGCAACTGATCTCACGAAAATCGAATAATTGCTGTTATCACGTTTCGGGACTTCGAGAGATCTGAAAGAGGACTGATGAGTGATTAGAGAAAGGGGGCTAAATTTAGACAAATTAGTAATTAGTTTAACAGAAAGTGAATGAGTAACGAGGGGTGAGTGTTATGGGCGTTCTAGACTTCTAGGTATATTTTTAACTTGCGCCATCTGCACCGATTGTTTCCCGTCAGCAGGATTCTACTCTCCAATAATGTTGTTAAAAGTGCTTTTTTAATGATTCCATTAAAATGTTTTCGATAAAATGCAGCAGTTTATTGATTGGCCTCTGTGTCGTACAGTTTTGTTCATCGGAAATAGGTACCTAGATGATTGTCTATAATGTGTTCAACAGTGGCAGTATACGTAACGTATCTGTTTGTATTTTTTTGTAGCATCGTTTTATGGATCTAGTTATGTCAACGTACCTTACCAAGATGCCAAAAGCACGACAGAAATCAGTTTTGCTTTTCGTACGAAACATTTGGATGCTTTCCTGTTTTTGGCTGCTGGCAAAACCGATTACTGTTTTGTCCTGCTGGAAGCTGGTAAGCTAAAGGTAAAGATTAATCTCGGAGCTGGTGAGTCAGAGATATCATCTCCGAGAGGACTTCGGCTCGATGATCTAAACTGGCATTTGGTGAACATATCACGAAAGGAAGGAGATTTGAATTTGGCAGTTGATAAAATACACATAGTCAGGTAAATAGTCATCCAGATTGTATTGTTTATCTTACAATCAGGTTAATACTTTTTTATATTGTTTATAGAGAAAAACTGCCTATTGGGTTCTATGAACTGAACATGTACGGTGGTTTGTACGTTGGCGGTCAAGGAGATTTTTCCGAATTATTCTTAGGCCACACAAATGGCTTACGTGGTTGTCTACGAGATGTTCGCTATAATGCAGTACTAGATGTTTTGAGTAGAGCACGATGGCGAACTGGTAGAGCCGATGCTCATTCAATATCTTGGGGTTGTGTAAATGAATTTGATGCTCCAAGAGAATCAAGTATATCATTCCTAGAAGATGGTGCTTATATGGCTATACCCAGTATGTTAACATCCAGAACTAATGTTAAGTAAGTATATTATATGAGTACTATAGTAGATATTATAGGTACTTATGAAAAGTGTTTATGTTTATAAGGTGGCAGTTTTCCATAAAAACAATATCTGAAATTGGATTAATACTTTATAATTCTAAAAAAAGCTCAACATTAAGTAGACATAGTGGGAATGTGGATTTTGTTGGTGTAGAACTTGTTGGTGGTAAAATACGAGTTGCTCAAAACTGGGGTTCTGGTGTCACTGAACTATATTCCGATGTTACTATCAATGATGGAGTCTGGCATTCTATAAATGTAGCTATGGAAGCTGGTGGACTCGATGTTACTATTGATGCACCCAAACATCGGTATCGTTTGGCGTTAAATAACTCAGCTCTACCTTCAAAACATTTAGATCTTTCAACTATAGTAAGTGAAAGTAAAAATAATATGACCCTTTATTATACTTAATATATTTTCTATATTACATATTTTAGTTGTATGTTGGCGGTCTAGAAGTAAATATGAGAAGTGGAGCATTAGCTTCTGGTATGCTATCAGCGGGTAATAGTTTTAAAGGATGTATTCGAGGAATTTCAAATGATGGACGCGCACTTGGTTTACCAGATGCATTAGATACATCCAAACTCATATCTCGTTGTGTTTGGTCATACCCGTGTACAGAGAAACCTTGTGTTCATTCACCTGACATTGGGTGTTCACAAGTTGGAATAAATTCCTTTAAATGCCTTGGATGTGAAAATCACAATGACCCACAATGTGTTCGACCTGAATTTGTTCAAACACATAATGTATACTCTACATATTCTCATTTTTATAGTAAAATTACTGAAATTAATTAATATTTTACAGGCTATGTTAAAAGTTCCATTGCCAATTTCTATTGAAGTATTATCTGTAAACAATTTGATCGTAGTTGAAGGTTCTACAGCAACTCTAACTACATCAGTTATTAGTTTGATACTAGATTATAATCATTATGGGGTTCGAGAAGCAGGAGTACAATTTCATATTGTTCAACCTTATGCTAAACATGGAAAATTGAATATCGAGTCTTCTAAATCATCTACTGGAATTTCAATCTCTACATTCAATATGCTTAATATTTTAAAAAATGAGGTAAGAGTAGTATTGGCAATGTATTATTAATTTAATTTAAAAATATACTTATAAGTTATCTTAGTTACTAGAATATCAGGTATACTTAATTGTGTATGTTATCAAGACCATTGTAATTATTAATATTACAATAACAAAATTATTGTACTTATACATAATTGTTATAGGTTTTTTATGTTCATGATGGATCTGAAAGTACTCAAGATTTTATAACACTTGATCTAGAGTTTACGTCTAATGAAGGTTTATTATTACCAGATTATTTACAAGAACGACAAAGATTTATATTACCTGTTAATATAACTCCTGAAAATGATACACCAACTGTTCGTATACCATCTGATTACAATTTAATTCTGGCACAGGTAAAATATTTATTTTTTTTATTGACAAACTTGGTTAATGCTTACTTATGTTTGTCTAATTTTGTTGAGTTTTTTTTTTTTTTAGTTTATACTTAGTGTCTTTGTGAGTTGCATGCAGTAGCTACTGATTTTTTCATTTTGCATTTTTTTGTTGTTGAATTTGTAAGTAATTTTAATGTATCGTTAATGTTTTGTTTGTTAAGTTGTTGATTATTTCTAGGGTACATGGAAAATGCTGGATAAAGATAAAATAGTAGTGATTGACCGAGATTCTAGCCCAGAAAGACTCATTGTATCTGTAATGAATATTAGTGGTGGCTATTTAGATACAACTGACAATCCAAATGTACCACTTGAAACATTTACAGTTGCTCAGATGAATAATGGATTTATTGGTTATAGACACACTTCAAATGAAACTGGCCATTTTACCTTTACTATAAAAGTAAGCATTTAGATTAATTATAGTTGAAAACAATTAACTTAATTTGTTCAATAATTTAATTTATTGTTTATTTTCAATGTATTCTTAGGTATCTGATGGCGAAAAAGAAAGTGCCATTACATTGATACCTGTTAATGTTTACAGTTTATCATTGACTCATGTTCAAAATACGGGTGCCATTTTAGCTTATAAATCATCTGTTGTAATTAGTCCTTCTAATTTAACATTTGCAACTAATGCTGATGATCCATCACTTGAGTTGACATTCAAAGTAAGAATGTATAAATTTAAAAATGTACTAACTA
>NC_042494.1:41396623-41409463 GCF_005508785.2 Acyrthosiphon pisum | reverse complement strand
CAAATTTACATTTTAATCTTTAATCTCCTTGAAGGATTGGTATTCTAATTATTAATATTATTATCAAATCATGTGCAAAATCGATTTTTCTTGAGATACGACTTGTTACTCGCCCAGCGACGATAAATGTTTTTAATTTATTGTTATTAATTTATTATATTCATTATTTTTTACTTGTATACTTCAAATAAATATTTAATAAAAAATCATTTCACAATTATTTTCACTGTTCTTTTTTCTTAAATAATATTTAACTTCGACAAATAAAAAAACATATTTTACATTTTATTTTAACAATCTAAACTTCTACTTTAAACATATTTATTTTAAATATTAATATTTATGCGTTCATCGATTTGGATCAAATCAAAACAAAATTACTTAAGCAAAATTGAAAAATAGTTAATATTTTATAAATCAGTAAATTCAACAAAATAGCAATTAAATTGCACTTAAAATGTTTAGATTTTAATTTGTAATTATGTGAAACCTATTTGTGAACAGTAGAAGAGAAATTGCTAACACAACAACACTCGTGTCCTATTTATATGATATAATTTATATATATTTACTAGGTTGTAAAACATCCAAAATTTGGGGCACTAAAACTAATTGACGGAGAGCAAGCACAAGATAAAATAACTGTATTTAATAATCATCAATTAGAAAAAAAACTTGTCAGTTATGTACATAATAGTGAAGGTTCTCCCACTAAAGATTTCTTTAAAGTAAATTAATATATTATTGAGTACTAGTACTTTATACATATATATGTTAATGATATTTAATTTTTTTTTTAGTTTGAAATATGGGCTGGCCAAGTAAAACTAGGTGATACATATAAATTTGAATTTAATTTTGTTGAAGTACATTTGACTGTGGATGTTTTTGGTCCTTTAAAATGGCATGCATCTAGTGAAACTGCAGTAAAAAGTGATTCTATTAAAGTACAAACCCATCCAATACTTTTACATCCAAGCTCCATAATTTTTGAATTGACTAAAACTTCACACACCGCATCATTATATTTAAGGTTTGTCTATATTCATTGTTAAAAATGTTATTCTATTATGAAATATTTTTAGGAATAAACCCTTGGTGGATGGTGAAACATGGACTCAAAATGATGTAGACTCTGGACTTTTGACATTAAAACTACACCATGACACATACTCTCCTGCAACAGATTTGTTTGATGTAAAAATAAGTGCTCCTCGTTGTCAACCAATAGTGTCTAAGCTATTAAATTTTGAATATTCACCAAGTCCGTTATTGATTCAAGCCGTTTCTGCTTTTATCCATCCTTTAGAAGTAATTATTCAGTTTAATTATTTTTATTTAGTTAATATTTATAGAATTCAAATTTTTAAGCATATCAAATACTTGAAAATAGATAAAAAAAAAAAAAAAACAATAACATTTAAAATATGTATTTTATACTATTTAGGAAGTTTAATTTTTTTCTCGATGTTGTAAACACCTTTAATACTTAGTTATCTAAAAAAGATCTGTTTTCTGTAGCTTTTTCCTCCAACTCTCTAAAACTCCAACTCTCCAACCCTCCATTTTCAGCTCAAGTAAAAGTTTTATAAAGAGTATCTTTTTTATTAACTGGCAACTACATCCATAAATACACCAGAAAAATATATTTAACTTTGCGATAAAATTTTAATTATTCAAGATGAGATATTACTATCCTATAATCATAGTTGATTTTACTTAATAGTGTGTGATGCGTGGTCCACAAATATTCTAAATTTAAAATTATAATGCCATAAAAATGTCCTGTATTTAGAGATTTTATCAAAAAATTATGAAATTTCGGTTTTCAATATGTCTGCTATTTGGAGGTGTTTGTTTATTGAGGTTTCACTGTAAATTAATTTAAGACAGGTTCATAAGAAGATTGTATAACACAGAAGTTACTATCATGAGCTCTATCAATGTGTGAACATAAAGATAGTAACTAACAAACTATTAAAAATCTATGCATGTATGAAAGTGTGAGAATTGTATGATGAATGACATATTGTGCATATTATACATATTATGCATAGGAAATATAAATGACGAATATTAATAAAAAAAAAAAAAATGTATTTTCTTTAAAATCCATACCCTGAATAATAATAATGTATGCACTGTGTATCTACTATTTTGATTATTGTATTACAACAATTAATTTATTTCAGGTTATAGAAGGTAGTTCATCTCCATTGACTGATAAACACATCTCAATTAAATGTGTTGGTGTAAATCAATTACGCTATGAAATTTTATCTGGACCAGAGCATGGTTATTTACATTTACTGATTAATAACAGTACAGTTAAAAATGTTACCGTGTTCACTGAAGATGACTTGTATGATAGTACATTATCTTATTCGCACGATGGATCTGAAAATAATCGTGATCATTTTAAATTTTTAGCTACTTCAAAAAATGCTAATTTTCAAGTTGGTTATTTTAAATTGACATACCTTAATGTAAATAATATAAATATTTATATGTTTAGTATGTTAGCCAAGTCAATATATCTGTGCAACTAATCAATGATAATCCACCAAGTTGCATGACTGAGGAAAATCTACGCGTAGTCACAGGTAGTGATCGAACTATAACTAATCACAATTTACAATGTCAAGACAAAGATGTTGATACACCAGTAGCCTCGCTGATTTTCACCATAAACTCAATTTCAAATGGAATGATCTTAAATACTGTCAATGATCCTTTTACAACAGTTATGAAATTCACTCAAGTACGTATTTTTTGTCTAATCAACAATATTTACTTTTTCATTATGGTGTACTAAACATTTTATATACTTACTATTTTCAGGAAGAAGTAAACAATGGTAAATTGATTTATCGTGATGAGTTTTCAGCTGATACTAAACAAAATCGAAATAGTGTTGTGGAACTGGGTGTATTTGATGGAAAACATTCTATTGATCTTAAACTTCAAGTTGAATCCTCTCCACCATTTATAAAAGTATTAAATAATTCTCAATTAATGTTAAGACAAGGAGGAGCTGCTACTATCACAACTAATCACATTTATGCTGATACAAATTTAAACATACATTCTGATAAAATTAAGTAAGTGTATAATATACATTTTCTGTTTGTTATTGTATTACTTTATATTGTTTTATTTTAGCTATCAAGTAATAAATGGTCCTGACCAAGGAGAAATTGAGCTTGGTTCAAACCTTGAGCCTTTGAAAACTACTATATTTAGCCAAGCAGAACTTGAAGCTGGTCATGTACGTTACCGGCATAATGGTGATGTTGAAAGTGTTCGAGACAGAGTAACCATCCGTGTATCTGCTGGTAGTACTGTATCTAGAGAATTAGAATTTGATATAAGGCTTTTACCACAACACTATTGGGAACCACTTGAAGTCACTAAGAACTCACCAATAATAGTTGACGAGTCTACTACCATTGCAGTTATCAGACAATACCTTGAAGTACAAAAAATATATAATTTTATCAATAAAAATATTATTTTTTCTATGTTTTAGATTTTTAATTATAATTAATTGTAGGTAAAACAAGACATGGTACCGCCTTCAGATATTATGTACTTAGTAAAAGAACCTCCGCGTTATGGTTATTTAGAAAAAGAATCCAACGAAGAAGACCCTGGAAGTCCGGAAAACAATCATTTAACTACTTTCAATCAAAGTCTTATAAATAGTGGACATCTTTACTATGTTCAATCAACCATGAATCAGAGTACTGATCGATTGGTCGTTGATATTACAAATGGAGTTGTTTCATTGTATGGTCTTGTTGTGAGTAATATTATCCTTAATGGTTACTTCATAATACAAATAAAAATAATTGTTGACAGATAAGTTTTGTGATTGTGCCAAAAAATGTATATTTAACAAGCTCTCAGCTTAATGTTATTGAGGGAGGAAATGTGACTTTGAGTGCCGATACATTTCCAGTTATGAGTTCATATTACACAGACAGAGTATCTCGATATTCATTGGTTAGTGCTCCAAACCATGGGCGTATTGTGCGAACTACTGCTGATACTTTTGATCCAACTATAGATTATTGGAGTCCCAAACAACTAGCGAGATCTCAAATAATGGTTGGTTAGAATTTTACTTCTCCAAAGTCTGTATTAATTAGTTTTATTTTCTATATCTTTTATATTTCAGTATGTTCACGATGGGTCTGAGAGTACTGACGATAGTTTTTCCGTTAAAGTAGGAGTGTCTGATGAAAAAGAAAGTGCTCCAGTTGATATTGAAGTTAAAATAAATCCAGTGAATAATCAAAGACCATTGATTATAAGGAATACTGGTATTAAGGTTTGGAAAGGTGGAATTGGGCTCATAACTTCTGATAACTTAAGTAAGTCAACAAAAATATCAATTAAAATAATTTTTACAAAAAAAAATACATTATTTTAGCTGTTGAAGACAAAGACACGGATGTTTCCAACTTGACTTTTGTAGTGACATCATCTAGATGTGGTCATGTGATTTTAGAACTGCAACGTACTGAGAGATTTACCCAAGCACAAATTGATCAGGGTATTGTTTTTTTTCAACACTCTGGAGAATATTGTGATGGCGAATTGGAACTGTCAGCACATGATGGTCTACATTCTACAGGAGTTACACAATTTAAAATAACAACAGAACAAGCCTCGGTGAAACTTTTAGTCAATAATCCCCTAAGAGTATTTCCAATGCTTGGACGTCAATTTACTATTGATCATTTAATGGCTCAATGTGATGATCCAAATTATCAGGTTACTTACATTGTAAGAAATGCACCAAGATATGGCATTGTGTCTAAGAGTGCTTCATATGAAGATTCAAATCAAATGGCAATTACAAATTTTACACAAAAAAACGTAAATGAATCAGCCGTGTGGTATCACCATGTATCGAAATATTTTTCCAGTAACACTACTAATGATGTTTTTACCTTTGATGCCATATGTGAATATGCAATTCCAATTACTAATCAAGTAAGTAAAACTAAACAATAAAAAAACAAACCAAATTATTTTTTAAATAATTAAATTCATGCGATGTTATTATATTTTTTTTAGACTTTTAATCTTGAAATAACTGTATCGTCTGGTGGTCTTGAAGAACTTTTAATTGGTGATAAAACTAAAGAACTTGTTGTTAAAGAAGGGGAATCAACAATTATTGATTTAAATACTACTGCCATTTTAACATTTTTAGTCAATAGCATTGGTATTAGATCGCCAACTATCAAAATTGAACTTACAAATGAACCTAAACATGGCCGTGTATGCCTTGATGACGATTGTGGCCGACGAACATTTTCCCAAGGTCATATGAGGCGTAATCAAGTTAGATATGTACATGATCATTCAGATACCTTGTCTGATAGTTTAGAATTTTCTGTTTATTTGGATATTGATCCGACCGCTGTTCCTTTATGTAATGTGAC
This sequence comes from Acyrthosiphon pisum, assembly GCF_005508785.2. NCBI lineage: Eukaryota > Metazoa > Arthropoda > Insecta > Hemiptera > Aphididae > Acyrthosiphon > Acyrthosiphon pisum. The sequence goes on along the minus strand of NC_042494.1, from coordinate 41,404,007 downwards.
CATTCCAGTAAGCATCACACCTGTAAACGACCAACCATTCTTTTTAACTCAATCATATCCAAATATGAGACTTGTTCAAGGACAATCTGTGACATTGACTAGATCAGAACTGTTAACTGAAGATCCAGATACTCCACCTGAACAAATTGTTTATGACATTGTAACTGGACCCGCCTATGGTACTATCTGTTTGGCTGGCATTAAAAATTCTGTTAGATTTACTCAAGCTGATATTGATGCCGGTGAAGTAATTTACAAACACGATGGTCAGTTAAAACCTACCACATTTTATTTCCGTGTGTGGGACGGTCAGTTTAATCCAGTCTATAAAGTCTTTCAAATTTATGTCATACCTGTTACTCTGAATGTAACTGTATCGTTACCTTTACCATTACTTCAAGGAACATATGAAACAGTAGTAAATGAAAAGTTATTCCAAGTTGAGACAAATGGAGACAAAGATTCAGTGGCTTACAATATCTCAATGAATCCTAGGCATGGTGTAGTCTATGTAAATGGTACAAAATCAAAATTATTTTCTCACAAAGATTTAAAAGATGGTAGAGTAATTTATAGACAGACTGACTTGACTTCTGCAGCAGATGCATTAAGATTATCTGCTCAAATACATTGTGAGCAATCTCCTGTAATTAGAGATTTGTGGTTAAATGTCAGTGTTGAACCTTTGGTGAAAACCGGGGCATTTTATCCTTTAACAGGATTGAAATCACAACTTGGTGTTCAAGTTTTAAATGCTGAAATGTTAGCAAAAACCACAAGTTCTGATCCAAAGTACAAAATTTTAAGAAAACCTAAGTTTGGAAAGTTGAAAAAAATTGTTAGGAGATCTGGAGACAAACAAGTAATTCGTGAAGTTGATGTTACTAAATTTTCGCATGGAGAAATAGCTAGCGGAATAGTGTATTTTGTGGCAAAGAAAGTACTGGAACCAGTAGAAGATAGTTTTCCATTTTTACTAACAGCAAATGGTGTGCAACCAGCAATTGGTGAATTGCGATTTCACGTATCTGTAGCTGAACCTCCTTCTACTACAACACCTCATATACCCACAACCACAATTAAGTACTCTTCAAATTCCGTTAGCAAAAAATCGGATATTGTAGAAATAGCAAGACCAAATATGAGTGATGATTATTTGTTATGTGTTGGGTTCATTATGGCTGTGGTGGTAGCGTCCCTTGTCATTGTAGTTCTTATTCGATGTCGATCTAAGAAACGTGCAGAAGAGTTGGATAAAATGAATCCCATGCCATTACCTTGCCCACCTGATGATTTGATGACCACATCACCTAGGATTGACAAGAATGAAAATCATGGATGTAAAGTAATAGCTTTGGGTCCACCAGAACATACTGAACCAGAGACTGATTTTAATATGAGGTATCCATATGGTGCTGCTGATGAAGAATACAGTAGCAGTGCTGATGGTACAGAACAAAATAATCCAATGCTTAGAAGAAATCAGTATTGGGTTTGACGTAAGTAGTCAATAGTGTCGAACTATTATTTATTAAGTTAAATATATTTAAAAATTATATAAATAATACATGTTTTAAACTATTATTATTATTAACTTGTACAATTATAAATTTAAATTAATTGTATAATAATTTATTTTTTCTTTTTCCATCTTGATTAGATTATTGAAAAATCTAGTCTAACATTTATAATGATAACCCCACATTACTCAAGTTGTATTACAATTTAATCTTAACAAGACATTTTTACTTCCAGCTAACTATTTTAATTTTAAGTTACAACATTTTAAGGGCATGTAACACATTAAATTAAGCTTAAGTTAGTTAATAAATTATATATTTAAACACAATTGTAGGTGCGCGTAATGTGTTGGATTAACAAAATAACATGAAATGTTTTGGTATTAATACCTGTACTCTGTAGCCCAACTTTTTCATTATTTAGCTAATATTGATCAAAATTTGTACTATTGAAACATTTCATGTGAATAATACACGCAACATATAATTGACTTGACAATTATTTTTTTTTCAAAACATAATTTTGAATGTCTCTAACATTGTCCAGATCACATAACTGACTGATTGTTTTAATAAAATAATTAGTAATTAGTTGTTTGGTTAGGAAAAAAAGAAAGTTTTAGTATTAATTGATTTATTGTACTCAAAAAATGGTAACAAGATACAAATTCTTGTTAAATTTTTTTTTTCTATCTATGTAATACCTACTATTTAGTTTTTACATTTGTGTTTCTTAAATTATTCATATCGAGTCCCTTGAATTTGTATTTAATGTAATTTGCAAATGAAGGACATTTTTATTAGGAGAATTTATCATACTTCAATGTTGTTTGTTTGTTTCTATTCATTGTACAACACCTTACTACGGGCCAAAAAATTGTATCGAAAAGTATTTAGATTATCTATATTATAGTTGTACACTTGAACGGGTGTATCAATTATCTACCATAAAACTATATTATAAATGAACGTTTAAAAACATTTATTAAGTCATGAGCGCATGTCCCAAAATGTAATTATATTATATGTCTCAAAGCTCAATTGATTATGTTTTAGTTTTCTTATTGTACATACTATTTTTAGACTAATAAAATTAAACGTAAACGATTCAAATTTTAAGTGGTTTTTAATTGAAATTGATGTGTGACGTTTGTCTACACTCTGATGTGAAAAGTGCCCAAAAAATCCGGTGCTCTTAGTATAACGTGTTCGAATTCCATATACGACAATTTTCCGTCTCCGTCTACGTCTGCTTCTTCAATGACTTTTTCGCACACCTGAACGATCTCCTCAGCCGACAATTGACTGCGCGTCAACAGCTTCAGCACTTGTTCAAGGTCAGCCGGTCCGATGTGATGGTCGTCGTCGAAATCTACAGCCACCATGTTTAAAAATAACATTTTATGATATATTGAATCATTTACACTTTATACAAATTGGAATTAAGTTAGATAATGTAATATAATTTAATTATTAGTTAAAGACCAACAGAACTTACTTTAGCGCGCCAAGGACCAAATGTTGGTGGGAGTCGTATTCATAAAATTAATTGTCTACCTGAATTAATATATTGTGGTACAGTATGTTGGAAACCTAAACTAATCTTAATATCGTGCAATTTCGAGGATTTGTAAACAAGTAATTTGAATGATTTGTAAACCAATCATTTTTTATTTCCATAATGAATTTATAGGTTTTTCACTTTTTTAAATGATAACATATTACGTATATATTAATTTCATTGTTCCTCTGCAATCTTCAGTAGTACTTTTCAAAGATGTTTATGTATAACAATTTGTTATTGCTGAACGAATAGATTTTTATATAATTTTATACAAACATTGTCAATTTACATTGAAAGTTTGATGAGCAGAATAGTGTACTAAACATTTGTTGGGTATATTACCACCACTTCACGTAGATCCTTTATACTTTAAAATAAATACTTGTTCTTAAAACACAATACAATATTTTTCAAAAATAGAGAAAAAGTATACTTGACATCAGAATATGAAATTAAAACTGAATTACCGTAAAAAAAATAATAGAAATACTGAGGGGGGCCGTATTCTTAGTCAATGCTTAAGAATAAATATTGCTTAAGCAAAGTTTGATAATTTAAAAAATAAAAATTTTGAATTATAACTAAAGCAATGCTTAAGGTAGGTTTTGACCAACCTTAATTTAAGTAATAGTTTTTCTTTCCTTAAGCTAAAGTCTTGTTTATGAATCTCATTTGAGTCATAGGTAGTACCTAACCTATTAGGTACCTACCTAAAGCTTAAGCATTACTTATTCATAAATCCTAAGCATCGACTATTAATACGGCCCTGAGTGTAGCCTGTCAACAATACCGATTATGATTATACAAATATAAGTTGCCAACTAACCATAAATCTTAAAGGCGTAGTACACTTTGATTTGCCTAGGAGCCTGTTCGCTGAACACCGACAACAAGTCTAAAAAATCTTCAAAACTCAATGACCCGTTGCCTTCTTTTGAGAATACCTGGCATATGCGTTCTTTAAATGGGTTTTCCTGCAACAAAAATCAATTTTTTGGGTAGCACACATAGAATATGACTCGCTGTATACCCGTCCTATTAAGAGTTAGAGACACTAATACACTATAGTCACATTTTATATTTATTTTATAGACAAACAAAAACAAAATTCATAATTTTACGTGTTTCCTTAACCTTTCTATACGTGTTTCCTTACAATGTGTTCAAAAAATTTGGAAATGCTTTAATTACCTATACTGTTTGCATATTTGTATAATTGTATACCCTAACTAGGTATGAGCTTTGCACCAAATACTCGGATAGGTTGAATAGGCTAATCTAAATGGTTGGTAGGTAACGCATTGCTGGAGACGGAGTTTTAAAAACTGAAAAATATTAATAAGTAAATAGTTACAGAATATACCTACACACGTATTTATATTTTAAATACTTAATGATGGTTATATTATAAGTTAATAGGGACAATGTGAAAATAACGTTAAGCAACTCATATTTTTCCACCACGTAACTCGTAAAAAATATACACAAGTGTAGGTAGGTACACGTATTTAACTAAGAAAAAAAAATATTTATATCAATAGGTACATAATTAAACTAAATATAAAAATATATCTTTAAGTACCTTAAGTTCTGGCAACTGTTCAATTCGTTCCTGTGGGACACGGATTTTCACTGGTTCGTCTCCGGTCATTTTCTTGGGCACCACTTCGGGACAAATCGCTCTGTATCTTTTATACACTCTTTAAAAACAAAACGGAACCGAATATTAGGCCTAGTTGAAAAAATTTTTTTTTTCATGTTTTCGCAGTGTGTGCGTGAGTACTACAATTTACTAGTTTACAAAACCGCAGTGCTTGAGCGTAAGTGGCAAAGTACCTCTATATTTTATTTTAAATATCAGCGTAGGTATCCATTTATTTAACATTTTCTAAATTACGTAAGTTAGTGCAGTTTCACAGAAACGATGACATAATTGGAAATGTAATTCTGAATTAGAAGGCTGCGTATTTTATAAGCAATGCTATGAATCTGAAAATGTTAAACAAATTACCTAAAAGCTAAAAATCCTAATAAATCAAAAATGCAAAACTGCAAAATAAAGTTTCAAAATTGAATTAATTTGTACCTAATTCAAATTCAAAATTCATTATTCTCTGTTCAAATATCTAATTTTATCCAAATTTTATCTTAAAATGTCTATAAAAATAAAACTACCTATATATACATTTTTTTAGATTTTTTTGTATTTAGGCACATTTAAGGTGGTGAAAACGCATAACTCAAAACTGGCCTTTTTGTCCTACTTTCTGAGATTGATTTTATAATACTTTTCTGGTCCCGATTTTTACAAGTACTTAGTAACTATTTTAGGTACCTAAGTTGTACACACCTTCTGACGTTAGTATACATTCTATTCTATTGTATTTTTTATCAACATCAGTTTTTTTGGGTTAGTACACGCAAGCTTATAACTCTTGGACGCCGCATGAAGAAATTACGTTTCCGAACTATATAATATAGTCCTATAGGTACCTAGTAATTAATAGGTAGATAACCCATATACCCATTTCTCAGAAGTCTCCCCCCATGTATATCAAAAATAATTATTACACGTATTGCAGTGGGTCAGTGGCACCAAGTCTACAGGTATATGGACTGAACTCATTATTGCTTCACAATATTATAATAAAAGGTGGTAGCAGTATGCGTTTGAAAATATTTAATAAATGCATTTATGAATAGTTTAGAACATCCCTTAATAAATAAATATTTTTTGACTTCCCAATATTTCTATGAATTTTACACCATTTTTTATGCGTATAGTTGATAATTTATTATAAATATTTATATGTATATAATCAATGGAATGAGTAACGTGCGTTGCGACTATGCGAATGATGGGCGTTAAGCAGTGGCGCAATTATTGGGCGTGCAATTCACAAGGGCCCCGATATCTCATATTATCGTAATGGTTGCAATTCGTTACATATATATTGATATAATAATTAGAAGAAATATGGTATATACATTTTCTACAAATATATTTATTAAAGATACAAACTTGGACAACGTCGGGCGGGACAGCTAGTATAATATAATAAAAATAATAAAATATGTCATATTATATTATTTGTTTAAATATAATAACACTCAATAATAATGTCTTTATTCTTTTAAGTTTGGAGAATTCAAATTACGAGTACCCATGCGAGAAACCTGCGTAAAATTAGGTACATTATATTATACCTAACTAATAATATTATTAACTATTACATGTGAGAAAACAATATTTTTTAGAGTTACAATAAGGTATGACTGTTTTTCATTCTTGCTAGCAGGTAAGGGTCCCGGTCTAGTAATTTTCATATGGGCCCTTTATTATCAAGTTGCGCCACTGCCCACTGGCAATAAGACATTTATCATTTATTTTTCGTAAACAATATAGTTATTTTCATAATTCATATAATATATTGTATAATACTAGCTGTCAGCTGACCCCGTACAACTTTACTGATAACTCTAAGAACATTGAATAACCTCTAAAAGACTGAAACTTTCGTTAAAATCGGTTGTGGTTTTTGAGTCTATAGGCAAAAAACATATATAAAAAAGGCGGGTAAGTCGTGGATGTCGCTCTGCTGTACAGTAGGTTACAAGTGGGTTACTGTAATGGATGGTATTAAATTTGAATCCAATGATATTATATCATTGTATACGAAAAACGATTCTGAACGGAGATGATTTGTCAGTCTAGGATATATTATTTTTAAAGAAAAACTTATGGAGAACCTTGTACCAAATTTTAAAAACTTAGTTATAAAAGAAAACATTTTTACGATTTTTCAACCACTAAATTACTTGCAAATTTTCGCAATTTTGACATATTTCGTATAAATTTGAACTTTAAATGCTTATAAATAAAAATTGTGACAATGTATTCCTTTTATTTTGCAACTGCTATTGTAAAAATATGTTAGGAGCCTTGTATTAAATTTCCAAATCTTAGAATTAAAAAGAAAAACTTTTATGAATTTCTGTCTAAGATAATTTGAACATTGCCGTAATTTTTACGTATTTAGTCAAAATTTGAACTTTAAATGCTTATAAAAAAAAAATCGTGACTATATATTTCTTTTATTTTTCAATTGCTATTGTAAAAATATATTATGAGCCTTGTATTAAATTTTTAAATCTTAGATATAAAAGGAAAATTTTTTATGAATTTCTAGCATAAAATAATTTACGAATTTTCGTGATTTTTACATAATATGTTGTCAAAATTTGAACTTTAAATGCTTATAAATAAAAATTGTGACAATGTATTCCTTTTTATTTTGCA
>NC_042494.1:41394276-41395419 GCF_005508785.2 Acyrthosiphon pisum | reverse complement strand
CACAAATTACTTGCAAATTTCGCAATTTGACATATTTCGTATAAATTTAAACTTTAAGCACTATAAAAAAAATTGTGACTAACGATTTTGGATTTTTTTTTATCACTGTGAGAACAACTTATAAGAAACCTTGTATTAAATTTTCAAAGTTTTCTATCCAACCCAAAAATTTTTTATCGTTATTTTAAAAAAAAATACTTAGAAAAATTGAAAATTTCATTTGTCTATAAATAGCTCAAAAAAAGTCGAAACACTTTGAAAATTTAACCCTGTATAGACAACGCTAATATAAACATCTGTTGCAAATTTCAAGTGCTTACAATAATTATTTTTTGAGTTACAGTAAAATTAAGTTTTCGTTTTTGTCAAAAATTGGTTTTGCGTAAAAATTCGCGTTTTTCCGTTATTTTTTTAAGGTTTTTCCTGCCGCTTTTGAAAAGTATTGGGAAATTTTCACTTTTGACCCCCCAAAGTACCAACTAGATTCACTTTCCTTTCAGAAAAGGTACAACTTTTGAAAATCGAAGCATTTTTACTGCTCCAAAAGTTGTCGTCAGACACAAAAAAAAAAAAAAAAAAAAACACATCATTGTAAAATCAATACATTCATCACTTCGTTCAGAATCTAAAAAAAAAAAAAAAAAACACACATCATTGTAAAATCAATACATTCATCACTTCGTTCAGAATCTAAAAGGTGGGTAAGTGGATGTCGCTCTGCTGTACAGTAGGTTACAAGTGGGTCACTGTAATGGATGGTGTTAAGTTTGAATTCATTGATATAATATCACTGTATAAGAAAAACGATTCTGAGCGGAGACGGTTTGTCAATCAGGTATTAGACATACCTATTATAGATATACTTATCTATAGTATCTATACTTATCTATAATATCAATAATAAATTCCAAATTAATCATATCACAATATCCATTAGGTAACGCTTTATACATCAACAACAAACCGTGGTACTATCATAGATATATAATAGTATACTTTAGAAGTTTCAAGTACCCACAAATAATATTATACAATCACAACAAAATATCTAAAATAGTTATTCCAGGTTTTTTAATATGTAATTTCGTCTAAATTTGAACTTAAAATTACTATAAAAATAAACTGGTGCTTATGTATTTCTTA
>NC_042494.1:41361964-41394226 GCF_005508785.2 Acyrthosiphon pisum | reverse complement strand
CTTGTTTTAATTTTCAATCCTTAGATATAAAAGTTGATTTTTTTTATAAATTTTTAACTACAAAATAATTATTCAATTTTAAATTTGGTAAATTTTGTCAAGATTTTAACTTCAAATGCTTATAAAAAAAAATTGTGCCTATGTATTTGTAATATTTTTCAACTGCTATTGTAACAATGTATCAGGAGCCCTGTATTAATTTTTTACACTTTTTGGCCCACTACTTAAAACTTTATTGATATTTATAGAAAAAAAAACTAAAAAAATTGAAAACTTACAATATCCGTAAATAGATCAAAAAGAGTCAAATTATTTTCAAAATTTTATCGTATATAGAAAATGCTAATATAAACATTCAGTGAACTTTTCAAGTTTCTACAGTCATTCGTTTTTTAATTACAACAAAATAAGAAAATCGTTACGTAAGAAATCGAGTAAATACCAAATGTTGTAAAAATATGAATTTCAAACGCTCATAAAAATTTAATTTGAGTTTCTTATAGACATTTTTTTTTTGATAAAGGTAGATTATCCTATAAGGAATCTTGTATTACATTTTAAAATCTTAGTTCTAAAAAAAAAAATTTTTACGAATTATAAACTCAAAATAATTAGGTAATTTTCGTGATTTTACCATATTTTGTCAATTTTTAAACTTTAAATGCTAATAAAAAAAAACTGTGACTAAGGATTTTTAATATTTTTCAAATGTCATTGTAATAATATAGTAGGAGCCTTGTATTAAATTTTCAAGTATTTTTACTCAACAAATAAAGTTTTATTGACATTCATAGAACAAAAAACTAATAATATTGGAAACTGAAAATGTCCCTAAATAGTTCAAAACAAATCAAAATATTTTTTAAATTTTATCATGTATAGAAAATGGAAATATAAATAACCAGTGAAAATTTCATATATCTACAGTCATTCGTTTTAATGTTACACCAAAAACCAAAATCAATTTTCTCGAAAACAGATTTTGCGTAAAAATTCCCGTTTTTCCTTAATTTTTCTTTTGTTTTTCACGGCGCTTTTGAAAACTATTGGAAAAATGTTACTTTTGACTCCCCAAAGTACAAACTAGATTCACTTTCCTATCAGGAAAGGTACTGTTGAAGAAAATCCAAGCACTTTTACTGTCCTAAAAAGTAATGACAGACACAAAAATAAAAATAAAAATAAAAAAACACACATCATTGTAAAATCAATACATTCATCGTTCCACTCAGAATCTAAAATAATTTTATAAATAAACTCTCATATTAGGTAATCATTTTAAGATATTATTTGTTTACTTGATAAGCCATAGTGTGCGCTACAATTTGATGCATGCTTTTACCTCATCTTATACCCGAGTATAACTAATGACAACCATTTGCATAAAAAGAATACTAATTTCTACTATAAAAAATTGCAATTATATTCTGTAACTAATGGCAACTACTTATAAATTAAAAAAAAATTCCAGTTTCCGTCGTGAATCTCAAAATCCTTGTTTATACACCTCATTAAAATACAAATTTCCGAAAATCCTTTCGTATTGCACATAATTTATAGATCATTAGACGAACCACTATTTCAAATTTCAAGTTCGTAGGTACACGTTTTGTAGTTGTTGAGATGTATTGATGAGTGAGTGAGTGGTATTTGGTATGTCTACCTATATAGTATAGCAAGGATCGCCAACCCGTCGATCTTTAGAGGAATATTGGTCGATTGTATTAATAATTCATTATACCAATATCAGTTGATTTCTTTTACCCTTAATAGGTATACAAAGTAAAGTACAGGGTGGACTGGCCAGGTCTGCTAGTGTGCCGTAGCACACCGGGCCGGCTTATATATGTGGGCCGGGCCGCCGGGGCATTTGAAATTTTGAACATTTGACGATATTACTAATAAATTTATTTTTAAATACGAAACAGTTTAAAAACACTGCTATTGGTTGGTACAGTGGTACAATAAGTTCATAGTCTAACCATAAGTTTATAATAATAATAATAATATGAGCATATTAGGTATGTTGTACCTATAGTGTATATTATAATTCCTTAACCAACAATTTTAAAAATCAGTTTTATCCAGAAAAATGTTTAAACTCTTTATCTTATTTACTTGGTACATCGACCGCCGCAAAGTTATTGCTAAACTACAATTATTGAACCATTTGCAAATATTTATGAAAATATTGTAGATTTGTTGAAAAAGAGAACAGATAACGTTTATATAAAGTTTATATTAAAAGTAATGACTACAATAATGCGACGATTCTGAAACTGATGACGATGATTTTCGTTTAATACGAGTATGAGTTGTGAGTATTTGTGACTATGAAATAAATGATTAAAACAATAGTAAACAAACATTAAAAATATCAAAATTATTAAAAATTTATGATTCTTATAAAATTTATAATATCAAAACCTATTGGATATTGTCTATTTATAATTTATAGCCGAAAAAGTAGGTATTCATAAAGAAGCTGTCTTAAAAGGGTTTGGACCGTTTAGTTTTATAGAATACTGGGCTATTTACCTCACAGTCCGCCCCTGGTAAAGTATTTACCTATTGGCTATTAGCGAAGAAAAATAATAAAATAATAGACTATTATTATAAATGGTTACTTAAATGATTTACCAAATTTATATAAGTACTAAATTGCAATTTGTTAATTTTTCATTAGTTATATAATAAATGGACCTGTAATAATTTTTGGTTTTTATTATGTTGCGTGTGCATAGGCCATTATGGTACATAAACACGTATACTATAGGGCTCAACATTTAAAGTGGTTACAAATATATGAATACGTACAGATAAATCATTTTTATGGGGTTTTTTTTTCTTTTTTTTTCAGGCATGTTCCCTGTATTTATATTTTTACTATTTAATGTTTAATATAATTATTATAAAATGTTTATTTCGTTCTTATCATTGTTATAATGTTATCATTGTAGCATAATCGTTTTTCTTATACAATGATATTATATCATTGAATTCAAATTTAACACTATCCATTACAGTGACCCTCTTGTAACCTACTGTACAGCAGAGCCACACCCACTTTCCCACCTTTTTTTTTTGTGTCTGTCATAACAATTTAGGGCAGTAAATCTGCTTAGATTTTCTTGAAAAGTATCTTGTTCGATGGGAAAGTGAATCTCGTTACATTCAGGAGGTAAAATTTTAAAATTCCCAATAGTTTTCAGAAGCGCCGGGAAAAACAACATACAAATTAAGGAAAAACGGGAATTTTTACCCAAAGCGATTTTGGTTTTTGGTGTAACTCTAAAACAAATGAACACATATACATGACATTTTCACTGATCATTTTAATAATTTATACTTGCATTTTCTATACACGATAAAATTTTCAAAATATTTTGATTTGTTTTGAACTGTTTAGAAACATTTTCTGTTTCCAATTGTATTTGTTTTATTTCTATGAATGTCAATGAAACTTTATTTGTTGAGTAAAAATGCTTGAAAATTTAATACAACGCTCCTACTATATTATTACAATGCCATTTGAAAAATATTAAAAATCCTTTGTCACAGTTTTTTTCATAAGCATTTAAACTTCAAACCTTGACAAAATATGGAAAAATCACGAAAATTTGCAAATTATTTTGAGTCAAGAATTCATAAAAATTGTTCTTTTTAGATTTAAGATTTGAAAATGTAATTCAAGATTCCTCATAAGTTAGTCTACCTTTATCAAAAAAAAAATGTCTACAAGCAAATCAAATTAAATATTTATGAACGTTTGAACATTTGAAGTTCATATTTTTACACTACTGGATAATTCACTCGATTTCTCATGTAGCGGTTTCATTATTATTTATTTCATTGTTATTGAAAAAAGAATAACTGTAGATACATGAGAATTGTTTGACTCTTTTTGAGCTGTTTATGGACAGTCAGTTTTCAATTTTTTTTTTTTCTATAAATATCAATAAAATGTTATTTGTTGGGTAAAAAAGCGTGAAAATCTATTGCAAGGCTCCTAACATATTGTTACAATAGCAGTTGAAAAATATTTTTAAAAAATAGCACTATTTTTTTTTATAAGCATTTAAAGTTCGAATTTTGACAAAATTTAAAATATAATAATATTCTTTTGTAGTTAAAAATGTATAAAATGTTTAACTTGTATAGCTAAGAATTAAAAATTTGAAACAAGGTTCCACGTAAATAGGTAAATATATAAATTACTTTATTCACAATAATATCATAAAATATACTTAGGAATAATAATAGGCTGCCTGACCGTTTTCGCTCAGAATCGTTTTTCTTATATAATGATATTTTATCATTGAATTCAAATTTAACACCATCCATGACAGCAACCCACTTGTAACCTACTGTACAGCAGAGCGACATCCACTTTCCCTTTTTTTAAATATTATATGGTTTCGGAAGAAGTTAACGGTTTTTATAATATAGCTGAACGAGACTTCGTGAGAGGGGCTAAGTCCTCATTCCCTCGACTATGCTCGTAATTATTAAACTTGCTTTATTGGTTTTGTCTAGATCCACTTGACACTTTTGTAAATGAGGTGCAAGTGTAATTGTTCGATAATTTTTAGTGACTATATCGGACAAATGCGAATTCCACCTATGTACTATGTATATTTCATCATAATACACTGAGTACAGACACACCACATATAGGTGATTTATATACATTATATAAATCATTTTTACATTTATATTATGTATTAAAAACAAAAACACAAACAAAATTGAAGTAAAAAAATAATATGTACTCTATTTTATCTAAAGCCTTTAAAAAAATATAATTTTATATAACCGGTTTTAATTAATCGGAATATTTATGGACGCACTTAACCGGTTATTTAAACTAAAAAATAATAACAAAAACCATTAAAAAAATCATTCAGGTTTCAAACTCTGCCTACAAACACTATATTTGAAAAGAAAACTACTTTTCTTTCTTTTCGTAAAATCGGTTAACTTCTTACAAAAAAACTTGTTCAATCGTTTCGTAACAGTATCAAAAAGAATCTAATAAATTATATGCCTCTTCTTGGCTTGCATTCGTCTACAGTAATATAAGTATAGGCAATACTTAATAACCAATAAATATAATTTATAAGACAGTAATTATTTTATTATCTATCTACATAATAATATATTAATGTATAGTACTTTACCTACTATAGGGTTCTTAGTTTTATTTTTATATTGAGCATACGATATACGAATAAAAATGTTTACTGGTATATTATAGTCGTTATTTTAAAAACAAAACGTTTTTTTAGATGGTTTTAATTAATACTATTTGCATACAAGTCTTGAACTATATAACTATTTTAAAATAACATCTATATTATATTAGTGTATGAAATACAATTCACAAATGTTTAATTTTTTTTATAAAATCCTCTTCGATTTTAAATAAACACGTGTGGTGGTAAAAAAAACACACAGACACACAAAATATAGTGTAACGCAAATAATACACGTCATCTCCTGTTTGCACACATGTGCACAGGAGCTGCAGTGACTGCCGCTATATAATACTACTCACCTAAGTATTTCCTTCCTGGTGAAAAAAGTGCAGTCCTGTAAAAGGATGAAAAAAAAATAAACACACATCTTGGTGCTTCCGGGTGTAGCTATATACACGTCGGTGAAATAGTGGATGTATTGCGCGGGCCGTGAGGTTTGCAAATGAATTTTTTTTTCAAACTAAAAAATTAATATTACGATATTTTACAATGTGCGTCACACACGCACACACTCAGTTTACGACCATTGAATCGCGGGAATCCTGAAATGGGAAAAATGCATCCGATTGTAAAACTCCGCGCCCCCGTGTATATAAATAATATATTATATTAATTATTATTTATGTATTATTGACGACTATCGTGTACAGTTTTTGCGGCAAAAACCATTATTAATTGACCCAGCCCACAACTCGGCTTCACCGTAGCTAGACGGTCGTGTATTATTGTGTTTTATATTTTATACACCGATCGACGTGCGAGTTAAATAATATAATATTGATAATAATAATAATAATACGCAGGTAGGTATTATCTGTTCGTTCGACATTCGAACACAAGAAATTATTGATTTTTGATGTCCAAACTCCAAAGTGCACTTGGCCCATCCGAAATTTAAGTGTCACTGAATCTCGGGACACTATAGAGTAGGTATTCTGTTGTCGCGTCGTGATTTTAATCAAACAACAAACATAATCATATGATACGATCGTTATTGATATTCTTAAGAAAAATATATACATAGGTAATTATTGATCGATGATTACCTATTTGCTTTTAATATTGGATATTCCGGATGTGTGGATAACGGATTGTGACAAACATTGTTATTATAGTTATTACCTACTTATTCGTCAATTTATCATCTTAAAAATAAATAACCTAGTAACCTAACACGTAAATTATCTAGGAATTTTTTATTCAAGACTTGTTTGTATGGTACCGGAATAAGTCAAATTTAAGTCAATTATGGTTTGGTCAATCAAAGCATGGTGATGACAGGCTGCTCACTATAGTTAATTTCCAGGTTTCAACACCGATGAATCAATTCCGGGGCAATTAAGATGTATGCAATAGAGTCGCTTCCCGTTTTGTTGCATATCAGTAAAAAATTAGGGATAAGTGTTTATGAAAGAAACTATAATGATGAACGAGTATAACTAAAAGTCTAAAACGTTGTTTTTGTTTGGCAACTACCAACTGTTGAAAGCCACGAGTTTCAAATTTTTACATTTCCTTCAATAATCCCATAATACCTTTTTTTTTAGTTTAGGAACCAACGACACCGTGGGACCAGTTTTCGCATTACTTCTGCGACGCCGGCGCCACCATCGTTTGTTTAATAAAACTTTGTGTTAATTATGTACTTACTGTATTGGTCCCTTGAGGGTGCACATTTAAATCAGTTATTGTTACATGGTGCAACTGAGTGAGATCCACTAGTACCTATATATGAAAAAATAGCACACTATGACAATTATTGACAACATTCAACAAATAAATCAAACAAGTTAAACTTGGGTACTTTTAAATAGTCACGATAGAAAAATGAATTAAAATATGACAATTGATCAAATTGAATAACTAAAAAAAAATTGCATTAATAGACTGGATTTTGGGAGTTAACCATATTATGTGTGCTGGGAATCAGAACGTAAAATTGTACGTTCGCCAATAATTGCCAAATGAACTCGGGAATCGATTAATACATAAAGTGTCGGGATTTAACTCCATCCTCAATGTGTAGATATTATTTTAGGACCACTCCCCAAAAAAATAAAGAAGGAAAAAATCATAAATTCATCACTACAATACACCAAGCAACAAAAAAACGTTGAATATCATATAGGTATCTACGATATGTAACAATCCAAAATAGTACTTTTACAGTATGTGAAGTACCTACGTATGGACCCGCTCAACCACGATATGATAATATGTATACGGTATACCATATAGTACCTACATTCATTCCCCTACATTCATACCGCAAGTAACAGAGCCATGGTTTATTTATTACGTGGTTTATGATTATGATTTGCATAAACTATGAAATGTAAATACGCTTCAATATTCTATATTTCTGTGTAATACCTATTACGAAAACAAAATAGAAGCCGAAAATGGGTTGGCCATCTTATAGGTGACAGACCATAGACGTGTAGAGGGATATTGGACGAACGGCATAATTTAAGAACATGCCAATACAATATTATTGTCGTTGAACGAAGTGATACCTACCGATTCGGACAAGTGTCCACTGAAGCGGATGATCACCTAACACGAGTGATGAGCGATCGGCGTTACAATTACTAAATATTAATTGGTTACGACTATGACGGCGCACGAATGGTTTTACGTTATGCTAATATGTTATGACCGTCGCATCACGATAATTATATAATAAATTGTATTATAATTTAATGCAGTATAATTCGTCAAATAGGCGCCTCGTCGGTTAACAGTTGTATACGGACAATAAATTCCACAAAATCTTAAGTCCAAACAGAATTTTTGATGGTTATTGGGTATCGTTTTGTACGACTTATCGATTAGTGCGCGACCGAACTATGTGGCCCCTCTTAGACCTTAGTCGTACGTCGCTTCAAGCAATGTTTAGCATATGTTTACCTATTACTGCAATAATTATTGTAATATATCCATAACCTAACCAGCGAAGAATTTGAAGGAGTATCACCGGGTTTTCGTCGACCGGGGAGGTAGAAAGTAATAAGGTAAGGAGAAAAGAACCCCCGATAAATAACGAAATTTACACGTCAGAGAGGTATATAAATATAATCTACGAGCGTGTACAATGTCGAATTTGTGTACCTATATAAGTATTACATAATATTATATGGATAGTAGGTACCAAAATTAAAAGAATGTTTTAGATCCGACGACCGCGGCGATACGATCAAATAAATTGAATAGTTTTCTCGGAATTTTTTCGGATTTGCTACCAGAAAGAAAGGAAATAATTTAAAAAAAAAACTCGCTCGGCACCGCGTGTAATAAACATCTTCTCTTCTCTACGAAAAGCTGTCATCCCTCCGTGTAACGCTCGCGCCAGTTCATCGACTCCAAATCGAAAGAAAAAAAAAACCATTTAATATTATACATTTATACATTATAATATTACCGTTTTTGTCACGTTCTACATTTAAATAATTTAGTGGTTCTCGGAATGGTCCAAACTCGGGGAAACGAAATCTAAAAATAGCAGAAAGTCGGAGGAAGACACTATTATAATACGCATTTATCAACACACATGTTTGATTTTAATCTCGTGCTCACGGATTCCATTATAGTGTGTGATGTGCGGTAGGTACTATATACAAATATAATATCCGTTTATTCCAGTGTAGTTAGTCTCACCCCCCACCCAGTGATTGGCTCAGGTTTTTTTTCCTTATATGGGGGCCCACCACCTAGTCAACCGTTTTGAACATCTCAATGACTTGATTTCTTACTGTTGTTTTTATTTTTAGATATTATAATTTGATATTTATATTAGGTACCCACCTAACTAGGTTTAGTATACCTAAATATTATACTTATTTGTTGTTTGGAATATTGTCCTTCTTTATATTATGTATATTGACTTCAAAAAGACAAAAAGTACCAACCCAACAAAATCATGCTCGGAACACTTACATTTTCCAATGTATTTATAATATAATGGTTTTTTTTTTATAGAAATACGATTCGTCACGGAAAATTCTATGGTGACCTACATTTAAATTTAAATTTTTATATTTTTTTTTTTGTTGGTAGTATCTGCATTTACTTCGTTTTGAGTCGAGCACTCAATCTTCTAATTGTCAAACGCAGTAATTGGTTTAATATGTCAACAAATTACCAAACACACGTAATTTAGCCCTATTATTCACATATAAATCAGATAAATGTATTCATATAAATCACATTTTGTCAAAACCGTACGAAACTTTCTTCTGTCATAATTATTTTATTTTCTCCTCGTTTTCTGCATTTTATATACTTATTCTAAAATATTTATCTGTTGTTTGAAATAAGTGTTACCTATGTAAATATGTAACTGCCGTTATATTATCTTATATCTCAAACAATTTTATTAGTTAATTAGTATAATATACGACATTTGCGAATATTACAATTTAGCCGCGCGCAATACGTTCGTATAATATTACGCACTTTTAATGCCTACAAACTATGATAGATTTATCGCCTTTGGCCGGGGCTATGCACGGCGTATACGAATTTAAAATTCTTTGGTTTATATCGGAGCAGCAGCTATACACGTTTTTCCCCGTATAGCCCCGGCCTTTGCCACTCAATGCGCGCTAATATGTATTTTTTATTTCCGTACTAATGTCGTCCAATGGCATACACCACTGCAGACACACTAGAAGACAACCATATTAACCAGCGGGTATTTCACTTTCCAGATATTGTAAGTGAAATGCTATTATTAGAATTGAACCGTGTGACTACTGAAATATTAATAATAAGTACCTAAGTTATCTTCAGGAACACGGATTGTGTTACCAAAAATGTCTTCCCCCCCCCCCCCGGGATAAGGTCTACACACGCCCATGACGACACCGTGAAGATACAATAATATTATACCGGTACACTTTCGGCCCGCATTAAACCCCTCCGAAACACGTTATCCGGTTATGTAATCGCGGGGTACACGACCTGCTCGCCGCACTCACTACACAATATATTATGATACGTATATTATGCTATATGTGCTGTACGATCGACGAAACGGGTAAAAGTGGTAGACCAATATGAAAACAAACGCGACGTGTGGGTACGGGGTGGGGGGGAAACCTGAAAACCCGACCGATCGTGTCTTATCGGCCAATTGTGCGTGTAAGACGGCACCGCGCCTACAACGAATAATAATGACCGTACAACGACGTCGTTATTAATTATCACCGATATTCACCTGGTAGTCTTCGAGCTGCGATTCGGTGAAAGTCATCGCCTTGTTGCCCATAGCGTCGCCGCCGCCCGTGGAGCTACACTGCACGTCGCGCCGCTATGAGAGCGGACACGAGAAGACCATAAATCCGCGGCGAGATCGGTCTCGGACCGAAATACTAGTAATGAATTCGTGAGAAATCTTGTCGGCACGAGAGGGCTAACCGAACGTCGTCCGTGCACAGTGAAGTACAAACGAGTATTCGAACGGGCCGAGCAATGAAACCGACCGAGCTCCTTGGAGAGCGGCAGGTGCACCACCTCGCAAACAAGAGCGTCAAGTCACGCGACGGGCGGCACCGGAGGACGGGAAATCGGCGGCTGCCTTTTTAATACCTTTTTTTGATTTTTCGCCAACTGGGCGGAATGTGCGCGACGGACTACACACGCGGGGAAATGTAATTTTCGATTATATGGGTGTGGTGACCAGCGGCCGTCTACTATTCGACTCTCAGACCTTTTTCACTTAACGAGATTAAAAAGTACATCGTCAAACTTTAAAGTCACCCATTGCGTTGCTGGCCACACGAATGGCAACCGAACAACAAAAAAAATCGTAGACGCAAAATATAATATAACCTATATTTTTTGGCAATCAATATACAAATGATAAACAAAAGAAAAACAAAAAAAAAAAAAATCTAAAATAAAATAATAAAAACGGCTTGTAAACGTGATTTCTTTTTTGATTTAACTTAAAAATTTGTACATAGTATAAATTATTTTATTGCACTTTCGGCCTTGCCATTTTTATAAAGTACTGTATGTTAATGTTAGCAGAAAAAAAAAGAACAAACAAACGATACTAAAATAATGCTGGGGTACACAAATGTTGGTAAAACTAAAAAATAAAAATCATTGTGCACTGTTCGATTTATATTTAAAAAATGAAAAAAAGTATTATATAACAACAAAATGAGTATTTTATATTTATATTTATATATATAATATATATATTATATTATATACCTTAACAAACATGCCCTAATATGTTAAATTTACAATCAGTACATAATATGAATATACAACAAGTGTTAAGAATAACGAGAAAATAATAATAAGTGTTGAAAAACTAGAAAAAATAAAATAATATTCAATTAAACCCTTTTATTAATTTTAATTTTGTTTGTTAACTTTCCATAAACGAACCCTGTATTATGTTACAATGGTCAAAAATATAAAATATGTAAGCTCTCGAATATAATTTCAATGAAAATATGTCTGCCCTGTGGTCATCATTGTTACGTTTTATACATATTATATTTATATAGAAAATTGAGCCTACTAATGTGTGTTGCAAGAACAGTACCTACTATTATTTGTAACAAAACAATTAAACTAAGATCAGGTAAAACACAGTGCTGACTAAAATATTTAAATGGCACCAAAAAGTTTACACATAGCACCGCTTACACACTAAACATAATAATTTCTTTTAACGTTTTCACATATTTTTTTTTTCTTTTTACAAAAATATTGACTAACTTTATAAATGGTATACACATTAATTAATAATTTTGATTGAAAATAATGGCCATGAAATTGCACTTAAAAATATAACTTTAACATATTATTATCATACACAATTATTAGGTATCAAAATCTTATACAAAACAAAATCCTATTATTTTTAAACAAATATTTCAATTTACATACTTAATAAGGAGTTGATTATTATTATAATATATATTATATATTCTATAGTTTTTGTATCTACTAGATCACACAACAATAATGTACATATAATTTGTGTAATTTAAATTTAAATGTACTCTCAAATGTTATTTAACAAACAAAACATCTAATTTAAAATATGTTAGTGTAATTTAACAACAATATAATATTTACTTAGTCTATAATTGAATTTTGGCCGATATAATCAATTTTCGTCTTATTGTTTTATTGACTAGTAAATGTAGCCTACATTCAATTGTAACAGGACTAGACATTAACTTTTTGTTATATGTATTTGGATCAGCATATTATCATAACTGACAAAATATAAGTAATAAATAAATACAAATTTATTTACAAATGTTATAAACATAGTTAAGATATGTTATGGAGTTAACAATGAGAAAACAAAAATGAAAAATACGGGATAAAAAGAAAAGGAATTTTCAAAAATAATTTAGTTACTTAATGTAAGTCAAAAGTTGTCCTGTATAGAGAGTAGAAGTCATGCGGTCCGTAAATATAAAATAAATAATCTATATGTTCAAGAAAATATTTTAGATAAAGTAGCAGTGTGATGTCATCTGTACTTAACAATTTAGTCATGTAGGCCAAGTGTCGCGCAATCTTTTTGGTGGTGGTCCTCCTTCAAAATCGTGTCTTGAATCTACTAAGCTCTGGTTACTGGGCAACTGTCCGCCTAGTATAAAACGTTCTGGTTTTATACAATTAAAAAGAAAAAAAATTATGAAACAACAATTACATTTTGTAAGTTGAAAGAAATTTATACCTGTGACGGACAAGTGATGGGACGGTATTGAAGTATGAGCATGTGGTAAAGATAAATGACTGATAGAATGTGAAACAACGGTATTAGGTGCTGTTCCAGAGGTTGCTGAAGACGTATGGTGATGTAAATGTGGTGGCGAGTTAGGCTCGCTTTTAATGCGGACGGAATTTGGTGATGGTGACGAAGGTGGTGATGAATTTGGTACTCCTAGATGAGACATTCCACTAGAAAATACAATTTTTTATTAAATATATAAATTTGTGGTTATCAAATTAAAAATTATAAACAAACCTGTTGTGTGCAAGTTGATTAGACCAATTCAATGCTGATGAAAGACCCATGTCAGAAGATGTAAGATCAGTAAAAATACCATGATAAGAGCCACCCAATCCAGGTGTATGAAGCGCTACAACTGGTGTGTTTAGAGAGACAGTTGGTGTGTTAATTGAGTTTGCCTAGAAAACAAAAAATTATTTACTGTTCCATATTTTAAGTTATAAAAACTCATATTAATAGTATAAATTATAAAAATGTTAATTACATTATTATCTTCGTGATGACTAGGAGCATTGGGCATAACGATACGTAAATTGGGTCTAGGCGAATGATGTCTAGGCGGTGGAGTAGCCCTATTAGAGGCATTTAAGGCTTTGGGCGTAGGCGATGGTGACATGACTAGTTGCCCTGGAGAAGAAGGTGAGTTGACTAGTGCAGGCGAAGAAGATGCTTGGTATCCATTACTCATTTCCAACATACTACCAGGAGGGTAAACTAAAAAACAAAATTACAATAAATAATAATTTCAATTTGCTACCATACAATATAAAATACTAACCAGAATCAGCATCAGACGAAGATGGAGGTCTTGGGCTAGCATTGTGTTGCAGTTGTAAGTTCCCAGAGTCATTATACATGTTGTTTACAGGCATAGTGGTGGGAAGTGAATAGTTAGCACTTACATTATTCTGAAAATAATAGTTATTTAATATAATATGTATACACACAGATTTCTGTTTTCTAGAAAAAAATAATATTTACTCTGGCCATTCTTTGATGTTGCATTAACAGCTGAAACTCTTCATCAATTTTACTGTATTTTGCTTCCGTTCTTGGTGTAAGTTGGTATGGTCCTTGTGTACCATCACAACTTTCGTCTGGGCTTTCAGGGCTCAAGGCACCACCTTTAAGTTCTTTTTTGTTCAATTGCTAAAAAATTAAAATGAAATGCATAAGTTTTAAATATCTATATTAATATTAATTAATTTAGTATTATTACTTCGATGATATTCTTGTTGGTGAGCGATTCGTGAGGTTCATTGTACTCTGTATATTTGAGCAACACTTTATCCATATCTGTACTAGCATATTGATACAATTTATTAGAGCTGCTGAATATGATTAGAGCAATTTCGCAATCGCATAACACACTCAGTTCATATGCTTTTTTCATCACGCCAAATTTTCTCTTGTTAAAGGTAACCTAAAGCATAATATGGTAATTTATTATTATTGTTAAGTGGCAATATATTAAAAAACAAAACAATACATTAAAATAAAAAAAACTGTTATATAAACTGAATTTGGATAATATGGGAATTTTTTATTTAATTATAAAAATTAGAAATAAAATAGAAAAATGTAGTCAAAAAGCATAATATGGACCTTGTAAGCCAAACCAACACTTGACATATTTTCAGTACATCATCACACATATAATATTTTAAGTTCGTAAAACTCAGTGCAATTTTTTATAACATATATTGTTTTCACATCAGACTAGTTCTCTAAAATAAATCGCAATTCTTACAACGGTAAAAACTTTTTATCGTTTATTGTTATGGTTTTCGTGATAAACACAATATAAAAAAGTTGATGGATGTAAAAGAATTTTAACTATCATCGCTATTCACGTCCAAATCACGGACATACGCGACTCGTTTTTCTGCGCAAGTATCTCCACTCGACTTACCGAGTACTACACTCTATAAATTCAATCGAAACTGAGAAATGCATTTATGTATTATGTAGTTGGGTACTATACTACCATGCAATGATGCAACTAACTCAAAAGTTAAAACGATACACAAGGTTTCGGTACATTGTCAGGTCTTATATTATATTTTATTTACATATTCAAAATATATACAAATTACAATATACTTAGTTAATAATTATAACGATATTTTCGTTGATTTTTTAGTGAACGATTTTAGGAAAAGTCAGGCGGACACCATAACGATTTCAGGGGGGCTTACATTATTAATATCAATGTGAGTAGGAGGGCTTCGATCCCACACAACTAAAAAATGAGGGGTTTAACGGACCTTTGGGGGGGGAGGGGTACTAAGCCCTGGTAAGCCACCCTTCTCCACCCGATCACAACCTATGGGAAAAAGTATTTCATGTACAATGTACTATTTAGTCGTTGATTTTGTAACCAATCTTATGTGCCAATCGCTGACAGTTCTGAACACCAATTTTCAATAACAACTACTCATCCCTCAGACAGACCGAAATAAAGAAATAATGTTACCTGGCGATTGCGTTCGTCGGTGATCCGCGATATTTGTATTTTCTTACGGCCCATGGTGGCGGCGGCGGCGTTAGGGTCCGCTGAACGGCGCCGTTCACTGCTTCTTGGAATTCTGTTTGTCTTATCGACGACGATCGTAATTCTCCACCGAAGGCGAGGGTGAAGACAACGACACGACGAGCAGACTCCTTGTTGAAATGATTCTTATACGCTCTCGACCGATATCTGAGGAAACACGAAAGAACGACGGAGTGTTAAAATGGATCTAAATTGTATATATATAATTTAATGTAATACTACGGCGGTTGGTGTGTGTAAACACACAAACTATTTCAACAAATCGGCCATAAAAATAAATTCAAAATATTATTCAATCACGGTAAAATAATACATAATATAGGCTGCTTACACATGCACACACAGACTTCTCGGTGTACACGAGGAGGACGCGACAGACGGACGCGGCAACGGAGTTGACGATAATGTGATTGTGTGTATTAATGTACCAAGTATTTACCTTCCGCTTCGAAAAAAATAACAATATATATCCACGACCGACCACCACCGAAAACGGGTCTGTCGTCTTCAGTCGCGACGTACGCACCACAATAGGTGTGTTACAAAACAGAATACGAGCCACGGCCAGCGCGCGCGCATACACGAACACACACGAGACCGCGCGCGAGTCCGACGTTTGTGGGCTATTTCTGTAAAGTTTTCCGGGGGGTTTTAACGACCGCGGCGATAAGGCGGTTAGTTACTTACGCGACGGACACACGAATGATAATAATATAGCATTATTGTATTATAGGTATTCAACAATAATAATATAATACCATTGTATTAAAACAGGTATTCAACAGTAATAATATAATTATTATTATTATTGGATAATCAAAATTGTATATTATATATTTATATATACTTCATAATCATATATGATAGCCCGAGAGGACGCACAACGCGCACGGGTCGTAAAGTATGATATTAGTAATAACTAATAATATAAGCGACAATTCAGTAAATGATATCACCTCAGTACAACACACAGAACTAACTCAGGTAATCGGCGGCGACGTGTGCGCGTTGTGCCACCCGAAACGCGATTGAACGCAAGTTGCAACGCAGATATTATCACCGTAGGTCGTAGGTACATTTCGTTAAGTCATATATTAATATAATATTATATTATTATATCACTGTGAACGAAAAAAAAAATAAAATATCTAGAACAATTTTGACCGATTCGTACACGCCGTGTTAACGCATCTTTTAACCGCCAAACGACGACGATTCGACCTTGGACATGACGTGATAACAACACCGAAGCAAGCGTACCTAGTGTGGAGGATGTGCAGTGTGCGCGTAAATTTACGTACACAATGTAATAAACTAATAACATTAATATAATATTATATAGCTAATCACAATACGTGAAGAAAAACATAATTTATTAGGTACTGCTCTCCCACTGTTCGGTGTTCAGTCATCGAGTGTTGTCGTAAATCAAACACATGGTTGATGTTTTAAAAACCAAATACAATAAACATATATATTTTCGGGCACTCGGGATATTGAGTATTTTAATGATTTCAATATTATTCTTGGGTCACAGACACGAAAAGAGATATAATTTTTTTTATAATTTGTTTTAATACTATTTTCCATCGAAAAACATTTCATTGTCCCTATGACGAAATTAAAATTCCCCAACCGCCAACCTGGCACTATGATGGTCATTAAATCACGTATAAATGTATAATATACAAGTTGTAACAGAAAGAGACGTTGGCGAATGGCATTGAATTATTGTGACACATTATTGAAGTATATCATATACCTCGTACAAACATAGAATGTCTTGGTAGTTGGTATCCCCAAGAGAAGTATATTATATAATCTATAAAAAATAGGTAGTTTTGAAAATGTCTATCGACTAATAACAATAATATTTTACGAGACCAAACTATGCAGCAGCACGTGCAGAAGCGTACACCCTCAATAATATGAATTGTAGTGGATTTGTATATTTTATTTTCGCTGACTAGGATGGACAAATAATACAACTATTACCAAACGAATCCGTTTCTAATAGTATGATATTAATCATTGTGACGTGCTTCCGTTGGTAACCAGTGGATTAAAATGAATAAATCTCCCATATGTACCTTTCTATTGTTGATATAACAAACCACAATAATCGATAAAAACGGCATGCAAAGACTTCCAAAATAACATACATTAACAAGAAAAACACCGTATCTATTTTGGATCGAGCGGACAATTATTTTTATTCGTTTGAGTTATTTATAATTATTATTTTTCCGACGGATATCCGGTCAAAATAAATGCGGCCGCTTAACACCACACTCAATGTCGTCACATACAATAAAGGCGAATAACGGCGATCACTATTCACTATTACACACGCGTCACGCCACGTTCAGGTATGTACACGATCGGTTGTAAAAATTAATATATAAACTAATAAAATACGAACACGTGGTGTAACGACGCCGATGCTATCCGATGAGAATCATAATAATAATTGTTATCGTCACTGCCTCCCGACATCCAAACGTCCGACAATAATTATAAACAGCAAACACGCGCACGCAGTACAAGACACGTCGCCGGTCGCAAAGAAAAGAGCAGATTATCTCGCGGCCAAAAATGCATCGACAAAAACGCGAGATAAACACATTTCACGCATGTGCGTATATGCAACAGGTCGCATAAATTTCACGATATCGACAGAAAACAACGAGAGGCGCACTTGCTCTCTCTCACTTACACAACCGCCACCAACAGCCGCGTTTTTTTTTATATTCTCCACGCGCTAGCGGGTGGGCGACGCGTAAACATTCCCATCGGTTTCGTCTCCGCCGTCACCGCGTTTGTCCCGTAAACCGGGTGTGCGCGCATCACATTTATTTCCGAGGATATTGTAATATTATTAGTGTTGCGTCGGAGTGTTTACAAGGAGAAAAAACTTTTGGTTTATTGGGAATAAAATACAAAAAAACCTGTGGAAATGGATCCAGACAACGCCGCGGCGGCAACTGGTTGTGCGTCGTGGTGGAGAGAGGTGGTGGAGGGTGCAGCAGCGGGTAGCGACGACGGTATGCATGCATTCGTTGGTGTGTGGTGCGTACGTATGTGACTGTTAGTGTATAGATTATAATATGTTTACGGACGTGTTTATTATTATTACACGAACGAGGTTAATAATAATAGGTATATTATACGTACTAAATACTATATCGTCGGGGTTTGGCGACGTTTAAAAAAGTTACGATGAGGCATCGATTCTCGACGAGAAATGACGACACGAGCCGAGAGGTGTTTTTATCACTAAACCCACATTGGATTTTCGACGAAAGTGAAAAAAAACCAACAAAAACCGGCCCAATAGAAGGAGGCGCGGAAGGGTTTCCATTTTATTTACGCACGTGCAAATATCGAATGCTGTTAGCAACTATTGTTTAATTTAACACCGTATTATAATATAAAAAAACAACGACTAGTCTATCGAGAAAATTAAGAGAAACGATACCCACTAAACTTACTCGACTATTACTTATGAGTTCGATCATCGAGATAGTTATCTACCGGTGTTTTACGGGACTTTTCCGATGGTGACCCAGGTCACTACACACAAACATGATAAAATTATGGGCGATCACACACACGATCGAAGGTCGTAATTTTTCAATTTTCCGTCAAAGGGAAACACGAGTAACGTAAATCGCTCGGTGAGGAGCAATTTAATCGAATAAACGCGATTTCGTAACGGGACACCGTCTACGAACGGCACCGATTCAAATACAAGATAATATTATAATGTTGTTGTCGTCGTTACCGGACAATATTATGTATACTTTATGGAACGCACACACCTCCGGGGGATTCAGGAAAAAAACATTGGGAGGACATTTTTCACTTAAGCCCTTCGTGATAAATACGCTAATGGGGGGGACGTCTCAAAATTGTAAATGCCTAAATCATGGTATTATACACATTACACACCTATAACACAAGAACACGCAGTTATACTACTTCAGGAAATCGGTCAAATGATAATATTATTATTTTAATTCTAACGACAACGGCGATACCACAATCCGGTTTGTTATAAAATTAAACACACTTTTTTTTTTCTTCTCGAAATCCGGTAAATCCGGATTTTATCAATACCGATTTAGATACAATCGAGATCAAAATATCGAACCGATGTGAACTCTAAACCCACGGAAATACAAATAACAGATCATTTTAATTACTCTTTATAAGTTTAATATGCACACCAATCATTTTTAATCGAAAAAAATATTTCACATCTAAATGATAAAAAGAAATAAACCAAAAAACATTTGTTTGTCTGTATTACCGGTGTAAAAAGAGCAAGACCAAAATTTAGTCTTGACGACAAAAAATTATATGTGTAATATGTGTGTACCGACACCTGTTTTTTATTTATTAATATTGCCGATTAAAGAAAAAATGTACAATCTCAAAAACTTGTTGGCAGTTCTTTGTTGATTGCCAACAAGTTTTCTAATATCACTATTGCATACGCGTGAGTGGAAAGATTGAAAATCCTTACAGAAGATTGGCCAATTTAACATCAATTAAATAATATAATTCAGATGCCTATATAAATCTTTTTTCCGAGGATTATAAAATAAATCCATTTTGATAGTACCGACTACCGATTGACAAAAATAAACGTTAAAAATAGACTGAATGAAGTGAGCACCTTCTCTAATTGGTTGTTTTCCAAACCATTATAATTGGTTACGTTTACTTTAGTTGGAAACGTTTATAAAATTATTTCCTAACCTTGATATAATATTCCAGACAATGATTACACACAAAGCAGACACTACTATGATACCTAATAATTTTATATTTTAGGCTTGCAGTTTATTAGGAAAAATCCAAAAGACGGGGAATATAAACACCACAAATTACTATAAAAAAAAATACCTGTATAGAGTGCTAGACGGTGCGAAAATAAAAATGTGAGTTACAACCAAAAGACATTATAACTATAACGGACACGGTCGAGCGGCGAGACTTGCGAGACACAAGTGCGTACGGGCAGGGTGTGTAGTTGTGGCGGCCTTGCGATGGAGGGGTGGTTATGACGACGTTGACACTGAGGGCGGCGGTGGCGGATGGACTAAGTTCAACAAACGTCGGGAATAACGTGGGCTGTAGGCAATTTAATTTGGCACGCGGCCGCCCGCGCAAAGGGGTAGTCGGGTTGAAATTCACGTAGTGCTCGACGCGTGGGCCGCACTTTACAGGGTTGGAGGTAGGTGGTTCAGTATAGTGTGTGATAT
This sequence comes from Acyrthosiphon pisum, assembly GCF_005508785.2. Classification (NCBI taxonomy): domain Eukaryota; kingdom Metazoa; phylum Arthropoda; class Insecta; order Hemiptera; family Aphididae; genus Acyrthosiphon; species Acyrthosiphon pisum. The sequence continues at coordinate 41,373,370 of NC_042494.1, read as the reverse complement.
ATTATAGGCTATGAGCTACGTGGTATAATACATACAATACGAGTTTTTTTTTTTCATTTTCGGGATTAGTCTCAAAATCAATTTACGATGACGCAATTGAAAATCGTGGTTCAGGTAGTGCCGTGGGGGTAGAGTAGTATATAGTCCGGTATTATATTTTAATATTTAATTTTCCACTTTTTGGGACTTATAAAATAAATGTCTATTACAGTTGACGGTGATAAAAATTACTGTAATTTTGACTCATTTAACTTAAGAGTAAACATTTACCTGTTTGATTTTTTTATCATTTTATATATAGGTACAAACGATATAAAATTTCACATTCATGATAGGAGCCATGTGAACATTTCCATGCACATCAATTACACCTATAGTTTACTTACTGGATTGAGTTTAAAAATGTCTATCGTTATTCATTATTAATTGGAATACGATAAATAATGATTGTATTATTAATAGTCGTGCCGCGATGACAATATAGTATCATTTCGTGGTCTGAAAAGTGAAAAGGATAGAAGTTTACACCGTTTCGTTGCGTTAAGAAATGGCGAATTAAAATGGTAAGACTATACATAACATGCCTAGTACGATAATTAATAATTATACTGTGGTACGATCGCCTTTTTGAACCACCATCAGTGACCTTGCAAGCAGAATTACGATTAAAAACGTTTCTCACACGTGATTGATATTTTCGATTTGCACTAATATTGTCGCGTTCCTCGTCAAAATTGGAATATCACCAACTAACAAAACAAAAACTTAACACAAGATCTCTACTACATGTCAGCACAAGTCTAACCAGTTCAAAAACGAACATTCCGAAACGCTCGGGATTTCTAGCTCCTGCAACCACCAGGTCTCGTTCAAATATGTTACGTCGTTGAACACCTCGTTGAACACACACAAACTATAGGTACTACTTATTTTATTCAAATTTGTTATTTACCTAGATCGTTGTCGTGGGCGTCAGCCACATTCATACACATCCGTCCTCTAGCAGCCGCCGCCGACGTCGTGACGCAATCGGTGTTGTTACCATCGATCGCCAATCGCCGCCGCCACCGCCGGCGAACACACCACCACTCACCCTAACCATAACCTGAGCACGCGTCGCCGCCGCCCATGTCGCACGAGGGCTTTTGTCTGATGCCAATGCCGCCGTCGCCGCCTATGACGTTGGAACGTGGCCTTGACCACGTGGGTCCGAAAGCAACGGCGATGATGCCCGGGATTTATGGAGCAGCGACGTACGTGTGCGCCCGACCGGCGCTGCGCGGCGTGACGTTCAATCAACCCTCCTACTAGCACGACTACCCTCCTCCCACCAACATGACTACCCACCACACAGGCGACATAGACCCCCCACACACACATACGTAAGCACGCACGCGATATTGTAATACTATATACCTATACATAATACACATTTTTGAACCCTTTGAAGGAAAACCATCTGCAAATATCGGCGATATGGATTTTTTCTCGTCCGCCCATCTACCAACACAACATCCCTTATGACACCTGACCGCCGAAATTCTGCTTTTTTTGACAGAGAAAACCCGTTATTATTTCGACTCCCACGTATTACTTACGTAACGACAACTTACGGTAGAGAATCGCGGAGAAGATATACCACCCTACCGACCGCCCACTACTACTATAACCGCACGTATGCCAGTAACACGGCTTTCCCCTCGCCACCGCCGATCACCACAAAACTTTATTAAATTTTTTTGCGTTCATTCAGTAAAAACGTTCACACCACGCGTTTTGCGCCCTCGGAAAATTCGAGGGCACACGCACATGCACGCACACTTTAAGTTTATCATGCGCTAAAACCGTACTGTGGTCGTGGAGTTTATATTAATGACGAGTAATTAATGGACGGTAATGCCGGGCAACTTCAAAGGGCAGTAGTATAATATCGTCGACGTCTTCAATTAAAGCGACATGGTAAATAAAAGCTTTCGACTGGTATTCGATGACTAACCACGGCGGTGAGAGTGTTATTAGGCGCGTGCGCTAGTTTTACTCGTCGCTTTTCACACGTCCAATAACACGATATCATTATACAATTATTACATCGAGTTTTAGTGTAAAACGGGTGGAAAGGTCGTTGTACTTACTCGTGCTTACTCTTTAACCACGGAAATTATATGGCGCTTACTCACACCGCTCTGTATACTATCACGTATACAGGCTCAATTGCCCAAATAGCAAGCTATCATAATATTATAATATATCATGACGTCAGCAGTCAGTCAGTCGCGACCCTGGTAAAGAGGTAAGCTGGTGGCGACGGCGAAAGCATCGGCGATGATTCGCCGAAAGCACTGGAGTTGCTCACTTCCACCACCTTCCGCTCATTGCAGTGGTTCTTATTATATTACGAAATATTTCAATTATTTTAACTAGTAGGTACTCGAGATAATTTATTATAATATCACACGGCTTAAGAGTTAGATACTTTGGTTTTATTTTTTCATCAACGATCTATATATATATATTGTGTACTAATATTAATATTTAACAGAAAATTAAATATTGACTACATGAGGTAGTTATCACATAGATGTATTAATGTATTATAGGTACCATTTTATTTCGCAAAAAGTATGAAATGTTAAGACCCCGTATCATGACGTCATTGTTATAGGTACTACGGTGACAAGCTGAGTAGATCATTTTTAAACGAACAAATAACAATAGATATGACAAAAATACCTTCTTTAATACCTCATCGGTAATTCGAACGCTACTAATAATATGTAGTAGTCTAATTTAATTTTCATAGTTAAATTACATATCCGAAAAATACTTCTTCGGACAATACCACTTGCGTGTTTTTTTTTACAAGCAGCAATTTAAAAATTGTATTAGATCTTAATTACTATAATGTTAAATGTTAAACATTTAGTATAGGATTATTTATTAAATCAGCTATCACGTTTTAAAAACAATTTCACATTTTTACCTACAAATGTTTGTCTTTTAAGACATAGAAAACAATACATTAAAAATCTACTACAAATGAAATACACAACATTAACATTCATATAAATCATTGAAAATGAGAATTTATATTAAGAATAATAAAATATTTTAAGTTCAATGTTAAACGGTAATTTCTAGTATAAATCAAAAAATCAAAATAAATATAGAGGTAATGACCTCAAAAAAAACATTTATCAAAATATTTCAAAATACTATATTAGGCATAATGCTGCTTCTTCAATACCTATCCCAAATAACTACCTATAACAGATATTAATAATTTACATAAACTAATAATTTGGATATGATTGACGGGTGTATTGTGCAATGTTATAATATTTTTGACACGATTATAAAACCAAAACAGAGCGATTCAAGCACATCAAAACTAATAGTAATGGTGGCAAATGGAATAATTCAAACTTCTTGGTTATTACTCTACTATAGTAAAACTAACCTATATTAAGTATATATTTAAAGAACCATTCTGTATGTTACACTTAAAAACTGTTTATCAAGTAAAAAAGATTTTAATTTTTTTTTTTACTTTTAGAAAAATTATAGAATCTATGCATCTATAGAAGAGATTGCCTTAGGATACAATAAAAGATTATGTGATAGATACACGATAATTATATACGAAAAACGTGAAGAAAGAATCCACCCAATAATACCTAGCTGTTATTGATTTTTTTTCTGATCATTTATTTATTAAATTGTATTCATAAGAAGACCACACCAGTCCTTTCAGTCATCGTAGGTGATTCCCAGGAATTGTACGAGTAGCTAAATTACTTTGATGGGAAGAGAGTTTATTATGAAAACAATTATAGTATGTTATTATTGCTTCTGCATGGAAAGTAAAAATTAAAATAAATGGTGGGACTTTAAGTAATAAATTGTACGTAGGATATTGTTTTGAAAAGTTTGAACATTATTGAGATAGAATTTTTAAGCATTGCCTAAGAGTCTACATGGCAAGTCCATCATATCTGCTTGATCAAGGATTTATAAATAAGGTTAAAAACAATTGTTGCTGTAACAACATTTTTTTACATAGATTTACATTTAAACCATAATTTTTAAAATTGTACATTTTTACGCAGAACCATCACCTATTAGTCATTCAATTTTCAAACCATTACATAACATAGAGGTAAATAATTAATAGTTAAACGATCTCAGTACGTATGTAATGAAGTTTTTCATAATAAATGAACATTGTGTAGAGCTGCTATGGGAATCAGTTGTTTTTGTTAGCTATAATACAGCACACTACCTTCCGAAAGACTCCCACGTAGAAATCGATATAAATTCAACGAGTTAAATCACTTATAATATAACATAGTTGACAATTTGTACATTCTAGGTATCTATTATCTAGTGTATAGGCCGACTCACACGTGTTATTTACACTTTTAACAATGGGAACTACAGCAGCTGAGAAAAATTTCATAGCTTCTATGAAATTTTTCTCAATTTTATATAATTATAATAAATGCTGAACGTATATTGGTTATCAAAATATATTATAAATTATATAAACGTTAAATAATAACATATACGATTTTGGTCTCACCGTCAGAGCCCACTACATATTATATTAAACATTTAAAAAAAAAACATGGACAATTAGTTCATATTTGTACCTTTAGTTAAATGGAATAGTATGGAACTTAGTATATTAGAAAATAAATAATAAAATAAATTAAATATAAACAGATGTTGTTAGCATACAAAATTGGAATTGGTATACTTGAGTTATAGTAATTTTAAGATATATATTATCATAGAACAAAACGGGAAAAAAACTAAAACGTAATGGTTTTTAATTTTATATATAATATTCATTACACATTTTACTGGTATTAATTTAAAAACAAAAATTAATTGATTTGATTCGGAAATAAATATTACGCATTAATCCTAATATTTATTAAGATAATAAAACACATTTTTAGTGTACTACATTTAATTTTCATTGATTTATTGGTTCATGTGTAATGTTGACTACCGAATACATGTTAGGGTACGTACATATTCAGGTTACTGATTTTAAAATCACATCATCATCAAAATTCAATTTCAAGGCAATTTAAAATTTCAAGGGTTCAAATCATTTCAATCGAATCATACCCCCAAATAGATAACTGTGTAGATCGTTAAGTATTTTTTTCTGGGGTCAAACATGGTGACAATTTATCATTTATCTCTACTTCTTTTTCAATTTGTATTAATATAAAAAGTAGTTATCCGTAGAGATTAGACAAAGATTAGATTAAGTCAAAATATATAAGAAAAATATTAAAAATAAAGACACTACATAGATGTCCACTTAATTTTCATTAAAAACAAATATCAGTAAAATGTTATTTTTAGTTACACAAACTGCAACTACTTTTAAGAGTTTTAAGAGGACGTTGTACTCAGAATTTATTTATCTAAAATAAAACTATTATTTATAATATTTATAAACCAAAATTTCCATTTAAATAATCAAATTGTTAGCCCAGAATTACTATTTACTAAAACCAAATATTTTAAAATTGTGATATCGGGAGGCCAGTGTTAAAAATCAATGATAGGTAATTGAAAGTTGGTTAGGTGAAAGATTGTATTAATTGTTGAAAATTATAAAAATTAAGTTTTTATTTCTAAAGATTCCTATTAGGTGTGTTAAAAATGTCTCAAATAACAAAATGCATACAATTGTGTGCCGTATGTTTATTACAATTTCTGGTAGTAATACATAAGGGGGGGGGGATAATTTATAAAATAATATATAAAAATTAAATAAAGTGATTATCCAACACGAAAAAGCCTTAGAGTATTATAATTTTAAAGTATTTGCTAGAACGGATTAATTGCGTTGCATTATAATATATTATTATGGTACCATAAAGATTATACAAAAGTTAGGTGTACATATAAATAATAACTACCTACTGCCATTGTAAATATTAAACTATTGAAAATAATTTCCGTAAATAATAATAATAATTATTATTAGTGTTTATGTGCTTACCAACGTAAAATTATTCATCTGATTTTAGAACAGTTAAACATTTTCGATTAATTTATGTACAGAATATTATGTACCTAGTCACAGATAAATAAAACATCAATATAATACAGGGTGGTTCCACTGCGTTTGGACGTATTTCGTATTTGTCACGTCCAAGTCAGTGGTCACTTTAATGATACTTAATCTTTGATAACAACGTGATACGCATGCGGCTCTCTACGCCAATTTATTATAATATTATATTATTATTCTGTATTCACAATCGGCTGTCGGTTTTAATGCATGACTAATGTAATTTTTAAAGGCACAATAATACGATTACAACAAAAAAAAAAACAGTCTATATTATGCACAACTTGACGGAAAATCTTATACGCGAGTCGACATGAATTAATTTATCACATGAACGGTTTCAGCTCGGGTAAAACAAGGAACGGGTGGAACAAGGAACGAGTGAACAAATCCGCAAAGCCGCGTGTGTCTACATGTGGTGGTTCACATCGCAAAACATTACAAACCAAAGACGAAGAAAATATATTTGCTATCGGCGAACATATATTTAATATTTTCTAAAAATAATAAATTAGGTAATAAACCGGTAACGCAATGTTATTAATATCCCCAATAATAATATGCAGATAGCAGAGTAAATTGTGCCTTATTTCTGGGTTACTTTTATAGATTTGATTTTTAAGTCAACGTAATTGGATACTTGAAGCAATAAGCTCATTAGAATTACATTCAATATTTAACTTTTACTAAATTTATAATAGATAGTTCGAACGATAACGATGATGAACAAAAACATCATTATAATTTATATTTATTAGCAGTGAAGTACCTTCTCATTATTTCACCAAAATAATTACAGTTAATTAATTTCAAGTACCTACCTGTAAATATTTAAATGCAGTTCACGATTATTTACATTTTACCAGTAAATTTGAGTCTTACACATCGGAGGGAGCAAGGAACAAACAATATAATATAATATTACACAGGTGAATATTTCATTACCCTTTGAACTCTGGCCAAAATCGGCATTAGCGACCTTGGAATGCTAAAAACTTTAAAAAAAATATATTGGGAAAAACAAATTAAGTCTTTTGTGCTAACTACCTACATTAATTCGTACAAGATAAAAATAAACTTTACACGGTAGTAATCAAATAAAGGATCGTTAAATAGATAAAAAGTATTTCATGATTAACATTAACGTCAGTAATAAATTGTACGAATACATTCTGTTAGCAGGCACGTTGGAGCAATTTTTGATAATAATTGTATTTTTTAAAGCAAGCAAATTCAACGATACAAGAAATATATTTTTCTTTTATAAACCACGTACCTATTTTCTTTAAGTAGGTAACATATTTTACTCTGATCATTTGAGTGTCTTTACCGGTATTATCAGCTGCGCAAATACCAACACTAAATATTCTGCACACGAAATCATTTATAATTGAAAAAAAACCTTCGGGAACGAACCGAATAAAATGTAAAATTTTGAATGTGTGTGTATTTGAGTGTTGACAAACGAATGACGTACAATAATAGCATTACAACGTTACGAAACTTACCAATAGTGTCGGCGAGAAAGTGGCGGGAAACGGTTGAGATTTGAAAAATAATATTTCCAATCTCACATCGTCTACGAGCAACGGCAACAACAGCAACACGACGACGACAGATTGATCGACATCGACCGAAATCAGTAATCAACGGTATTCGCGAAGAAAATACTGTTGGAAAATCAGCAATACCTGTTGGTCGGTATCGCGCGGGAAACGTGACCGTAGAACGTGGCGCAGTGGCGGTGGCAGCGTCCGCCGCGGAGAGGAAGACTATGAAAAGCCTATTTGTGAAAACGATTTTATTTCAGTAGAAGAGACGGACAGAGGATGGACAGACAGACCGATCGGGGGGGGGGACCATACACGGCGGCTACTACTACTGTACTACCGTACCGAGTGTCGCGCGCGCGTTCGGTTATTTCTGGCCGCGAAAATTTCAAACTCGTAACGACGAGTTTGTTTTAAAAAAATCGAAAAGGACTTGACGTGCGCGGACGACGACCGGCGTACGCGGCGAGGTGACGGTCGACGGTGCGATGGAGAAATGTAGAGAGGAAAAGTAAAGTGGGAAACGACGAAATGATAATAACGAAAAAAAAAAATTGAAAGCGTCGCGGAGCGCCGGCGTGTGCAAACAGCGCGCCAGACGAAAAGACTGTGCGGAAAAATGCCCCCGAGCGCGAGGAAGAACCACTTTGTGCCACCCGGGACTGTAATAGTGTAGTGTTGCCAACACGACCGGCACACACGGCGCGCATCACTCGCGTACAAGCAAATGCGCCGCCGTACGCGCCCGCGCAGTGCGCACACCGCGCATTCTACACACACACACAAACACACGCGCGCAGACACAAGCTCACGCACATGGGAACGGTGACGTCAAGACCGGGCGTCCGCGTCTTTGCGGGGGATGAGGGTGGGCGGGGGGTGAACTTTTTTCATTATTCCATTCGTATCGTCGTCGCCGGACGCAATAACGACATCGCAGTAATTCGAAAGTCCGAATTCAGTTACCGGCTTATTTTGCACGGTATTGTCATACGGATAACGTTTACATTATAGCTTTGTTTCGTAAAACTGAAAACCATTTTATTTAAATTTTAAATAATGCAGCAAAAATAAACCATAGGTATTGGAGTATTTCATATTATTATTATGTATTACGGATTTCGTCAAAACTTTTGTTCGTGTATACAATGTGCATGTTTTATACTTATAAAAAAATTATATTTATCTGTGAATACCAATGTAAATTTTTTCTTTTCGTTTACCCATGTCCTATAATATTATAATATGATGTATTATATTGTATGCAAGTTATGACTACTTGAAATAACGTCGTGGTCGTTTGTACATTAAAATTTCATACATTTTATTGATGATATATTATATTGTATAGTATATTGTATAATATTGTATATTCTACACGAAAATCGGCTCTAAAGTTGCCCTTTTCACACGGTAATATATATGTTACGACTATTTATGCCTGGGCCCAAAGCGACATAGCGTTATAACGTATAGGTTGTTTGTTTTCGAAAATTGTTTTTAAACCTATAGTTTACTTGACTCTTTGAACTCTATTCACACCACTATAAAATATGCTAGAAAGTAAAAAAAAAAACGAAAGAGTTTTAGTTTTAACATAAACAAAATTAACAATTACGGTATAAGAGGACTCACAGCCGCATGTGTTGTCTCCGTCTTACACGTATACGACATAGACAAAACGCGTTTAAGCAATCGGAGTAGAACTCGCTCAATTTTGGTGTTAGAATAAAAACACCTATTACACAATTTAAATATGACAATATTTTGGAGGGCAAGACGTTTTTTTAAAAAAATCAAATTTTGAAGAGTTAAAGGTATTTTAAAAATATCGAAATTTTTGCTTTTTCTAAACGATATATGAATGAACGTTATATTGGATATAATGAATAAAAACGCAAGAAATATTGTCACAATTAAATTTTATAATACGTATTTTTACTATAGAACCAAAATTGTGCAATTTATACTTAGACTGCGACACTGTGTTTTGTCTATATCGTACGTGTGTAAGACGGAGACAAAACATGCAGGTGTGACGTCCTCTAAAAACTAAAGAAGTCAAAGTTGTAAAATTAAAAAAATTATCGGTGCTATACTGCTATGTGATGTGTCGTGTGTGATGTCGTATATAAATATAGATATAATATTGACTTGTTTGACCGTGTTCGCGGTCAATTCGCATGAACTTAAAAACGGCAGAAACAAGTTGTATACAAGCTATCGTGTGAAACAGGTTTTACAGAAAAATCTTGGAGATCCAATTCGGATGTGGATATTAGAATGAATAATAATATTACATGATAGCCATATGCGGGCACCAATTCAGATGCAATTCCCGCGTACGCGACCGATATAATAATATTCTCGATGTATGGAATAATAAATTTATCGTTGTAACATATTATTTTGACAGTATTGCTCATTTTAATTGTCTTATTTAAACCGTCGAAAATCCACAGTTATTTCACACTGTTCCTCGAACAATGACCGTCAACTACAGTCGTCCTGATTATGACGATCACCATTCGTCGGTCATTGTCATAAAACTACATAAGTCATCCCCCGAAACGGGCAGGTTTCGACAAGCTATCCGCCACCTTCATGGGCGGATAGGCCTACCGGGAAACCGGGCATTTCCCGGTGGACCCCCCCCACATCGTATTACGGCCATGGAGCCCTTTTTATGGTTAACGCAATGACTCATTAATATTATACAATTACATTAGAAATTTGAAATATTATATTATATTATAATCTTATATCTATAAATCTATTACTATTCTATGGTATTTAACAAAAGATTTCTTACCGCTTATCGGCCCGCAGTTGCGGCTCTGCCACAACAACTACAACATGTTGGTGAAATATAATTTATACGCAAATACATATCGTGGCCTCCATTTTGCATATAAATTTATGTTTACTTTATCCATTACACAAGTAAAATGTGAACGTACATTTTCTAAATTAAAATTTGTAAAAAATTATTTAAGAAATACTATAGGTCAGAATGTATTGGAGAGTGTGTTGTTAATGAATCTAGAGAAAGATATTATGACCAAAATTGATTTTGAAGACATCTTTAATAAATTAGGAATTAGGAGCCCAGTATTTGGTAGAATGTTATTATTTTAAAATTAAAAAACAAATAAATGATTCAAAAAATGTGTTTTGTCATACATTGTTTTCTTTTGATATGGTAGCTAATATAATTCACATAATAATATCCTTTCGAGCGAAGCGAGCTTTTTTTTTTCTTGCGGGGGCCCCTTTTAATAATATCCCGGTGGGCCAAAAATGGCCTATCCACCCATGGCCACCTTGTAGTTCCGCCAATGCTATTCGTTTTGATACGATATCAAATACCCATAATGGGTATAATACGGGTATTTATATTATTATAATATTGTTAAATCACACGAACAAATTAATAAAAAAAGGTGGGTAAGTGGATTTCGCTCTGCTGTACAGTAGGTTACAAGTGGGTCACTGTATAATGGATAGTATTAAATTTGAATTCAATGATATAATATCATTGTATAAGAAAAACGATTCTGAGCGGAGACGGTATGTCAGTCTAGGTATAAGACATAATATTATATTATAGTCTATAGTATTTAAAAAAAATTGACCTATAATAGGTACCTATAATAAATTCCAAATTAATCATATCATAATATCTATTAGGTACTTATAACGCGTTATACATCAACAAAAAACCGTGGTACTATCATAGATATATAATAGTATACTTTA